>NC_091951.1:227187094-227487094 GCF_031021105.1 Erythrolamprus reginae | reverse complement strand
TCTCCAGCTTCCTTGATAAAATATAAAAGATGGTATATAAAGATAAAGTAAGTGGAAAGGGCAGTCAAAAGTCCCAAAAGAAAAGTGGCAGTGTTGTGCTATTTCTGTGAACACCGTGCAGTTATGCCATGTTAATATTTTACCAGCTATTACATTTTTCGAATAGCAGGCATTGTACAATTGCAATGATGCAAGGTGGGGCTTTTCCAAATCTCAAAACAACTGAGAAAAGGAACCTGGAAAGGAACATGCTGTCTAACCTTAATTATCCAACAACTAAACAGCTGGCTGGCCGATTCTGCAGCAGTGGCCAATGCACACCACTCACCCACAGACATCAGCACCTTAATGCCAAGTTTTCTGCCTCTCTAGTTCATTATGTTGTAAACATAGAAACATAGAAGACTGACGGCAGAAAAAGACCTCATGGTCCATCTAGTCTGCCCTTATACTATTTTCTGTATTTTATCTTAGATGTTTATCCCAGGCATGTTTAAATTCAGTTACTGTGGATTTATCTACCACGTCTGCTGGGAGTTTGTTCCAAGGATCTACTACTCTTTCAGTGAAATAATATTTTCTCATGTTGCTTTTGATCTTTCCCCCAACTAACTTCAGATTGTGCCCCCTTGTTCTTGTGTTCACTTTCCTATTAAAAGCACTTCTCTCCTGGACCTTATTTGACCCTTTAACATATTTAAATGTTTCGAACATGTCCCCCCTTTTCCTTCTGTCTTCCAGACTATACAGATTGTATAGTACTGTATTATATAGTTGATTTCCATATTTCATAATGGTTCAGTAGGAGTTATATTTATTTTGATGAGGGCATATGTGGTTCAATTGTCTTCCAATTTCTGAAGCCATGCATTGGGGCAAATAGACACAAACATACACACACACATACACACACAGAGGGGGGCTTGTATAACAATGTTGGGATTATTTAAAAGAAAGGTACAGTAAGTCTAATTTTTTATGCTGAAAAGGAAAACCAGTTTTATGCAGGGTTTAAAGCTTTAGACTAGAAGCTAGAAGTTTAGTTCTAGTCCTTCTTTAAGTACCAAGCCATCTGGATGACCTTGGGCCAGTCACTCCCTCTCAGCCCTGGGACGCAGACAATGGCAAACCACTTCTGAAATTTTGCCAAGATAACCTCAGGGACCTGTCCAGGCAGTTGTCAGGAGTCAACATTGATTCAAAGGCACCAAAACAAATACTGTATAGTGGTACCTCGGTATTTGTTGTTAATTGGTTTTGGGAGGTGCGATAAGTATTAAAATGACCAGTGGAAAGCAAACCATGTGACTTAACAAGCGATCCTTTGTTTTGGCCAGAAAGGGTAGCGAGTCACAAGGCAGCCAAGATTGACAGCTTCTAGCTTGCATGCCGAGTATCAAACAAGTAGTAGTACCACAACAAAAGTTTTGCATCAAAATGCGTCAAGTACCAAATTTAATTATTTTTATAGCAGCCAAGTACTAAGGTACTATTATATATGCCTGTGATGGCCACCTATGGCACACGGTCCACAGTGGCACATGCAGCCATATCAGAGGGCACGTGAGACATGTTTTAGTTTCAGTGTGCATGCGCATGATGGGCAGCTAATTTTCAGCCTTGGGAAAAGGCTGTTTCGTCTTCCGGATGCTCCAGGGAAGCATCATTGGTAAATGCAAAGAGGTAAATCTGGAATAAGACACTTTTCCCCCTTTTTTCTCCCCCTTTTGAAAGACCCAGAAAGTCTGTTTGGGCCTCACTTTTGGTATCTTCCCCCTACTTCTCTCCTTCCCATCGCAGAACTATGTCGCTAAGACACTAACACCACGATCGGAAGCCTTGATTCAGAAGTAATGTTGGCTGCTAATTCTTATTCCCAGGTGCAGGATCATAGAAGAAAAAAGGTGGCTGTGAATGATAACATTGGCTAGAGTAGAATAGGGAGAGGGATAGGGACAGGACAGGACAGAAATAGAACAGAACAGAATCACAGAGTTGAAAGGGATCTTGAAGGTCTTCTAGTCCAACCCCCAGATCAAGCAGGAAACCCTATACCATTTTAGACAAACAGTTGTCCAATCTCTTCTTTAAAATTTCCAGTGCATTCACAATTTCTGCAGGCATTCTGTTCCGCTCATTAATTGTTCTGTTAGGAAATTTCTCCCAAGTTCTAGGTTGCTTTTCTCTTTGATTATTTATTTATTTTATTTATTTTATTCTATTTATTGGATTTGTATGCTGCCCCTCTCCGTAGACTCGGGGCGGCTAACAACAGTAACAAAAAACAGCATATAAATCCAATACTAAAACAACTAAAAAAACCTTATTGTAAAACCAAACATCCATCCATACAAACATACCATACATGAATTGTAAAGGCCTAGGGGGAAAGAATATCTCAGTTCCCCCATGCCTGACGGCAGAGGTGGGTTTTAAGGAGCTTATGAAAGGCAAAGAGGGTGGGGGCAATTCTAATGTCCGGGGGGAGTTGGTTCCACAGGGCCGGGGCCACCACAGAGAAGGCTTTTCCCCTGGGCCCCGGCTTCTTGTCCTGCCTTCAGATGCTTTGGAGAATAGCCCAGCTCCCTCTTCTTTGTGGCATCCACTGTGATATTAGAACATTGCTATCATGTCACCCCTAGTCCTTCTTTTCACTAGATAAATTGAATTCCAGCAAATGTTCTTTATATATTTTAGCCTCCACTCCCCTAATCATCTTTGTTGCTCTTCTCTACACTCTTAATATATTTTTTTTACATTGTAGCAACCAAAACTGGATGCATTATTCCAAGTATGATCTTACCAAGGCATTATAAAATGGTATTAACATTTCACATGATCTTTATTCTATCCCTCTATTAATGCAGCCTAGAACTATGTTGGTTTTTTGGGAAGCTGCGGCACACTGCTGGCTCATAATTAAGTGATTAGAACTCCAAGATCTGTCTCAGAGTTACTACTATTGAGCCATGTGCCATCTACTGTATTCTATACCTGTGCATTTGGTTTTTCTTCCCTAAATGTAGAATCTTACTTTTTTTCACCGTTGAATTGGAACATCAAGGAAAAAGAGAAGTCAAGCAGGTCTTCTCTTGAAAGAAGAGCTGGTTTTTTAAAAATAGATATAAAACCCTGTGTTTTTTTAAAAAAAAATAGATATAAAACCCAAGCTGGGAAAAAGGTGGCAAATGGGGGGGGGGGGATCAGCCTTCTGATTTGATAAGTACTGTTGCACTGAGCCTGAATAACAGAGAAAAAATGGATAGTGTTCCCAGAATTAACTTGCCTGACTTCAAAAGTGCTCCCACACTCCACATAAAAATAAATGCAGGATCCCCAACCTATCATTAATGTCTGCATCACCAAAAAGTAGGGTGGGAATCAGAGTTTACAGCACAATCCTACCTTTTTCCGCTCAGAGTGTATTGACTTTATCTCTACATGCCACTGTAAAGGAGGATATAATGAGAGTAGTATAAGAAGAATAGAATAGAAAAATAGTAGATATGAGATATAGGAGAGACAATAGGACAGGGGACGGGAGGCACGCTAGTGTACATATGCATGCCCCTTATTGACCTCTTAGGAATCTGGAGAGGTCAACTGTGGATAGTCTGAGGGTAAAATGTTGTGGGTTAGGGGAAGATACTACGGAATCCGGCAATAAGTTCCATGCTTCGACAACTCGATTACTAAAGTCTTATTTTTTACAGTCCAATTTGGAGCGGTTAATATTAAGCATGTATCTGTTGTGTGCTCTTGTGTTGTTGTGGTTGAAGCTGAAGTAGTCGTTGACAGGCAGGACGTTGCAGCATATGATCTTGTGGGCAATACTTAGATCATGTTTAAGATGTTGTAGTTGTAAGCTTTCTAGACAAAAGTATGCATGTTTGGGATGGCAACCACAATAATGGAAAATAAGCACTGTCTCTCCATCTTAGATCCTCCACATAACACTCCCACCTTTCCTCAACTTGTCTCACACTCAAATGCTAAGAAATACACTGACTCCTGGTCTTGTTACTATCACAGAATAGACAAATGGATAAGTTTAATCCTCTGCTACCTCAAAGGCTTTCAGGTTGGACTTTCACGTGGCCATCTGGCTGTAACCTTCAAAATGGATATAAATTGTAAAAGTAGAAAATGTTGAATTCTAAATAGCACTTTTATTTTAATACTGAGGCATTATCACAGCCATATACTCACTACTTTTTAAAAGCCTTCTTCCTTTATGGAAAAACATGTTTTTGTAACTACACACATTATTTTCAACTTCCCTTAGTAATTCCTAGTCCAACCCCAGGGTAGCATTAAAAGTAGTATCTATCTATCTATCTATCTATCTATCTATCTATCTATCTATCTATCTATCTATCTATCTATCTATCTATCTATCTACCTACCTACCTACCTATCTATCTATTAGATTTGTATGCCACCCCTCTCCGCAGACTCGGGGCGGCTCAAAACAGCAATAAAACAATTCATGACAAATCTAATAATTTAAAAACATTTTTAAAAACCCGTTATTAAGCAGACATACACACAAACATACCATACATAAATTGTATAGGCCCGGGGGAGATATCTCAATTCCCCCATGCCTGGCAGCAAAGGTGGGTTTTAAGAAGTTTACGAAAGGCAAGGAGGGTGGGGGCAGTTCTTATCTCCGGGGGGAGCTGGTTCCAGAGAGTCGGGGCCACCACAGAGAAGGCTCTTCCCCTGGGACCCGCCAAGCGACATTGTTTAGCCGACAGGACCTGGAGAAGGCCAACTCTGTGGGACCTAATCGGTCGCTGGCATTCGTGCGGCAGAAGGCGGTCCCGGAGAGATCAGATGCTTGTAAACAAAAATAATCCTTGTGTGTTGTTAATAGATTTTTTTTAAGAGTTACATAACAGGCAGGAGTCCAAAGTCAATGGATTTTGGATCTGATAGCAGCTCAGCTGAAATATGCCTCTCGTATACCACAGGCATAAGTCTCTGTCATTCATTCATAAGAATTATGAATCAAATGTTAGTAAAGCAGAATCATTTTGCCTTGATAGTAGAAACTGCCCACTGTTAAAAGCATCAGGTTATCCTCTGGCAGGAGAGGCAGGGAAAAGGGCTGAGAGAAGGGGGGAAATACCTATGGCTTGGCAAAAATGAACCTATGTTTCATGTACAAAAAATCCCAATTTAAACACCTCTAATTAAATCAACTCCTCTAATAGAAAATGGGATTGAGAAAATACATGCCCCAAAATCCTGGGGTTGTGGGCCAGATATTCAAGGAGAGTTCCCCTTCCTTTTGGGAGAGTGAACCCATGTTAAGTAGCTAAGATGGCGAAGTAGCTCATACTAAGGTCTACAGTCAACTGTTTTTTTTTTTCCTTTTAATGTGACTTACTGGTTTAAACCCTTTTTAAACCAGAGATAGCACGCGACAGTCTTGGTATGCCTGGAATGCACTACCTGACTCTCTTGTTATATCCTCAAATCCCCATAGATTTAACCTTAAACTATCTACCGTGGACCTCACCCCATTCTAAGAGGTCTGTAAAGGGGCGTACATAAGTGCACCAGCATGCCTACCGTCCCTGTCCTATTGTCCCCATTTATTTGTACCCTGTTTCCCCAAAAATAAGTCACCCCTGAAAGTAAGACATAGGAGAGGTTTCATAGAATTGCCTAATATAAGGCATCCCCTGAAAGTAAGATGTAGCAGACGTTCTGTTTCGCAGCATTCCTGAACAGAACATATATAACATATATTTGAAGAAAGTATAATTGTTGTACATGGAAATAATGGTACGGTACTAGTAAGAAATTCTTGATAGGATTGTTTGTCTGGTTATGCTGGTTTGTGATGACAACTACTGTACAGTATATAATAAATGTTCTTTTTTTGTTGTTCAGCAATAAATGTGAATTCTTCTTCACTGAAAAAAAAATAAGACATCTCCTGAAAATAAGAGGTAGTACATCTTTGGGAGCAAAAATTAATATAAGACGCTGTCTTATTTTCGGGGAAACAGGATACTCATTTTCTGTGTTCATGTCCATGTCTATACTTATATCTGTTATCTCGTATATGTTTGACAAACTAACTAACTAACTGAATAAAATATCTAAGAATAGTCCTTGCAAGGCTAAATATACTACACTGAACCAGCATTTCTGCTAGGGGTGTGGATGGCTAGGACTAAGGGCTTGCTTGCTTGCTTGCTTGCTTGCTTGCTTGCTTGCTTGCTTGCTTGCTTGCTTGCTTGCTTGCTTGCTTGCTTGCTTGCTTGCTTGCTTGCTTGCTTGCTTGCTTGCTTGCTTATTTTTTATGCTGTCCACTCCCGAAGGACTCTGGGTGGCTTACAACAATAAAAATAATATTTAAAAAGTTTAAAATCCCATTATTAGAATCATACCATGTCATACAATCTTACTATGGCCAGAACCAAAGAGTCATCAATTGCTCATGGCCCCCAGGCCTGCCAGCAAAGCCAGGTTTTCAAGGCTATTCGGAAAGCCAGTAGGGTGGGAGCAGTATGGATCTTGGGGGGGTAGATGGTTCCAGAGAGCCGGTGCCACCACACAGAAGGCCCTCCCCCACGGCCCTACCAGCCAACATTGCTTAATCGACAGGACCCAAAGAAAGCCAACCCTGTGGGCTCTAATTGGTCACCGGGAGCTAAGGATTAAGACTAATCCTTTCTTTCTGTTTACTGTGCTTTGCTTTAACCAACATTTGCATTTGTATCCTGGTGCAGCACAAGGGAGCAAGATGGGTGTGGACAATGATGAAGTATTAAAACAGCACTTCCTTGATAGTAAAACAATCTTAAATGTTTGAATTATTTTACATGGTTGGGCTTTATCTCAGCGTTAAAACAGTAACAATTCTAACCTATTCATTCATGCTCCAGAGGGAGGACTACTTAGCAAGACAATCAATAGATGGACATTAGCATGGGAAATGTACTAAAGTTGTAATACCAACACAGTGCAGCTCCCAAGCCACCTCACATGACTGGAAAAGACCAGTACTCTAATAGAAGTGCACTAACAAAACATGTTTGAGTAGAACAGGATCACTTCCATCACACTGCGTGCATAAGCGCACCATTGTGCCTACCGTCCCTGTCCTATTGTCTTCTTTTATCATTATTTACTACTTATGTTATGCTTATACAAACTACAATCCTATACTTGTTCGACAAAATAAATAAATAATAAAAATAAAATAAAATAAAGTATATAAATACTGATCATGAAAAGATTCTCTAATAATTGTCACCTATTTCCATACCAAGCAACCGATGGTCCCATGCTAACAACGATAAGTCAATAAGGAAGTGAACTCTGGAACTGTTCTTATACTTTGAAAGCATCTTGTACACAAAAGAAAGGGCAGGGCAGATACACTTTTATGCCTTTTTCCAATACAGAACATTTAATTGGACGGTGTAAGCTCTTCAAATATATAGTTGTGTACTTTCACAGGCAAGGCTGGTTTCATAGGAGAAACTATACATGCTGAGCATGACACTGATGCTACTTTGTTAGGGTCAACCGAGGGTGAAAAGCCTACTTCCGGTAATGCCCACAAGAAGTATTTTATTCATTTGTTTGTTTGTTTTGTTGAGTACGTATTGGTGGTATACAAGGATATAATAATATTTATATACATGATATTAGTAAAAGAGAAACATTAGGAGAGGGGATGGAAACATAGAAACATAGAAGACTGACGGCAGAAAAAGACCCCATGGTCCATCTAGTCTGCCCTTTTACTATTTCCTGTATTTTATCTTACAATGGATATATGTTTATCCCAGGCATGTTTAAAATCGGTTACTGTGGATTTACCAACCACGTCTGCTGGAAGTTTGTTCCAAGGATCTACTACTCTTTCAGTAAAATAATATTTTCTCATGTTGCCTTTGATCTTTCCCCCAACTAACTTCAGATTGTGTCCCCTTGTTCTTGTGTTCACTTTCCTGTTAAAAACACTTCCCTCCTGAACCCTATTTAACCCTTTAACATATTTAAATGTTTCGATCATGTCCCCCCCTTTCCTTCTGTCTTCCAGACTATACAGATTGAGTTCATTAAGTCTTTCCTGATACGTTTTATACTTAAGACCTTCCACCATTCTTGTAGCCCGTCTTTGGACCCGTTCAATTTTGTCAATATCTTTTTGTAGGTGAGGTCTCCAGAACTGAACACAGTACTCCAAATGTGGTCTCACCAGCGCTCTATATAAGGGGATCACAATCTCCCTCTTCCTGCTTGTTATACCTCTAGCTATGCAGCCAAGCATCCTGCTTGCCTTTCCTACCGCCCGACCACACTGCTCACCCATTTTGAGACTGTCAGAAATCACTACCCCTAAATCCTTCTCTTCTGAAGTTTTTGCTATCACAGAACTGCCAATGCAATACTCAGATTTAGGATTCCTTTTCCCCAAGTGCATTATTTTACATTTGGAAACATTAAACTGCAGTTTCCATTGCTTTGACCATTTATCTAGTAATGCTAAATCATTTACCATATTACAGACCCCTCCAGGAATATCAACCCTATTGCACACTTTAGAGTCATCAGCAAATAGGCAAACCTTCCCTACCAAACCTTCTCCTATGTCACTCACAAACATATTAAAAAGAATAGGACCCAGAACAGACCCTTGTGGCACACCGCTTGTAACCTGTCTCTGCTCAGAATACTCGCCATTAACAATAACTCTCTGATGTCTATGCTTCAGCCAGCTTGAAATCCACTGAACTATCCAGGGATTAATTCCAATCTTCACTAATTTATCTATCAGCTCTTTATGTGGAACCGTATCAAAGGCTTTGCTGAAGTCCAGATAGGCAATATCCACGGCACCACCTTGATCCAACACCTTTGTGACATAGTCAAAGAACTCAATGAGATTAGTCTGACATGATTTGCCTTCAGTAAAGCCATGCTGATTTGGGTCCAATAAGTTATTGTTTTTTAGATGCTGATTTATCCTCTTTTTGAGTAGCGTCTCCATCATTTTAACTACAACTGATGTCAAGCTAACTGGCCTGTAGTTACCAGCTTCTTCTCTACTGCCCTTCTTGTGGATAGGCACAACACTGGCCATTCTCCAATCCTCGGGAACATCTCCTGTTAACAGGGATTGGTTAAACAAATCAGTCAGGGGGGTAGCAATGACAGATCTGAGTTCTTTAAGAACTCTGGGGTGGATGCCATCTGGACCCATTGCCTTATTTATCTTTAATCTTTCAAGTTCTTCTAAGACATCGGCTTCTAAGATCACTGGAGCTGAATCCGTACAGCTGGAAGCAATGCTATATCCCTCTATAGTATTATTTTGTAAGGTGTCTTTTGAGAAAACTGAACAGAAGTAGCTATTGAAATGGTCAGCGATCTCCTTATTCCCATCAATGCATGTATTATTCCCGGTACAAAGCTTTGTGATGCTGCAGTTTTTCTTCTTCCTATCACTAATATATCTGAAGAAGGTTTTATCCCCCTTCTTTACAGATTTTGCTATTTCTTCCTCTTTTGAGGCTTTAGCAGCATATATTATCTGTTTTGCCTCCTTCTGTCTCATTTTATACACCTCTCTATCAGCTATACTTCCAGACTCTTTATACCTCCTATAGGCAGCCTTTTTTTCATTGACTATAGCCCTTACATCATTGCTAAACCATAGCGGTTTCTTCTTCCTTTTACCTTTAGTTACTTGCTTTACATAAAGTCTTGTGGCTTTTAAGATGGCCTTTTTTAATACAGTCCACTGGGTGCTCGCTCCTGCCATTTTATCCCTCCCCTTTAATTCATTATTTAAATATTCCCCCATTGCATTAAAATTTGTTTTTCTGAAATCCAATACTTTGGTTGCAGTATAGGATTGCTCACAATCAGTTTTTACATCAAACCACAAACTTAGATGGTCACTGCAACCTAAATTTTCTCCCACCTTGACCTCTGAAACCCGATTCCCATTTGTAAAAACTAAATCTAGAATATTCTCCCCTCTAGTTGGTGTCTTAACTAGCTGTCCCATAGCTGCTCCTGTAAAGGCCTCTACTATATTCTTACTTTTGCATGTAAGGGCACTGGGGATATTCCAGTCAACATCAGACATGTTGAAATCACCCATAACCACAATATCTCCCTTTACTGCCATTAGGGTAATCTCATCCACCATCTTGTTGTCATGTTCCTCAGATTGCCCTGGAGGCCTATAGATCACCCCAATTCTAATGACAGAACCATCTTTATTTTGCATGCAAATCCAGAGGGTCTCCAGATCTTTACATGTATTTTGAATTAGTATTGTTTTTAGACTTTCTTTAACATAAATGGCTACTCCACCTCCCCTTCTCTCTATTCTATCCTTCCTATACAGTGTATATCCTGGTATGGATATTTCCCATTCATTAGAATCCTTAAACCATGTCTCAGTTATGGCAACCAGATCCAAATTATCTCTAGATATTATGGCCATTAACTCACAGAGCTTGTTGCTCAAGCTTCGAGCATTCGTGTACATTACCCGAAGAACATTATTTTCATTATTAGTTTGCCCCTTATCATCAACAACTACATCTATTTTATTTACAGCTCCCTTTTCATAAGCTTCCAGAAACTGATGTATCCTCATTGGTCGGGGACAGAAATCCTCCACATCTGGTACATCTCTGTCCCCTTTACATAGTTTAAATGCCTGTCCAAAAAAGTTCTGAATTCCTCTGGTGGCACTCTGGTGTACTTATGCATGCCCCTTACTGACCTCTTAGGGGGTCAACAGTGGATAGTCTAAGGGTAAAGTTTTGGGGTTAGGTGATGATACTACAGAGTCTGGTAGTGAGTTCCATGCATCAACTATTCGGTTACTAAAGTCATATTTCTGGCAGTCGAGTTTAGAACGGTTTGCTTTAAGTTTGTATCTGTTGTGTGCTTTTGTGATTGAAGCTGAAGTAGCTGTTGACAGGAAGGACATTGTAGCAGATGATTTTATGGGCTATGCTTAGGTCGTGTTTTAGATGACGTAGTTCTAAGTTTTCTAAACCTAGGATTGTAAGTCGAGTTGCATAGGGTATTCTGTTGCGAAAAGAGCAGTGGAGGGCTCCTCTAGTAAAGTATCTCTGGACATTTTCTAGAGTATTTATGTTTGAAATGTGGTGTTTTCTTCCATACCCCCCCCCCCCTAACTCTGGCAATGCTTTACAATCTTCTACCAACTGTGTAGTTTGATGCTGCTATGGATTGATAATAAAGTTGGAGAGAAAAATCCCCTCTTCTTCATTCACCAAATCACCTATTCTTCTGCAATGAAGCTGTATCTAATACTCACATTATAAGCTTGTTAGGAAAGAGAACTGTGCTGTGCTGGCAACCCAAAATGGAACTAAACAGAGTTGCTTGTTTTAAAGAGCAATGCTACATGATGATCCTGAGTTGGCCTAGGCAAAAATTCCCAGGAACGTTGCTAATTCAATGAAAAGCCATGAAGCAGTCATTAGTGGAAGAACTGGAAAACCCACCAAAGATTTCAGGACCATGATGGGACAATGCTACTCAGTGCCAAGGGCTCTAGGAAGAAAAGAGAAAGGAAGACCAGGTTCTACCAGCCAAAAAGTGTTGTTTCGGCTATACAAACACACACACACACATACACATATATAGCCTTATCTCTAAATAGAAATGTTAGAACCTTTTTAGTCAACAGAATCCATATGTGTTGTATCTTTGTAAATAGTTGGTTCCGTGTGGAAACGCTGTCTGAGCGAGAATCAGGAAGTCGCTCCTGATTGGCTCAGACGCGGCTGCTCTCTCTCTGGCGGGAACCGCAAATATATAAAAGGAGCGGTTTCTCCCAGGTAGAGCATACGGTATCCGCTGAGTGTCACTTACCTTTAAGAGCTGAATAAAGGAACCGTCTTTCACGTAGCCCTGTCTCTGGGTTTACTTCACTGGCGACGACGGACGGAAGAACCACGCGTGCAAAATGAACAACCTTCAAATCGGCCGTGCTCCTGAGTTCTTCGAACCGGAGAAATCTTCCTGGGACGCCTACATAGCCAAGTTCGAGATCTTCCTCGAGGCCGCAGGAATAAGGGACGCCGACGCCGAACGAAAACGGGCCATCTTCCTGAACTACTGCGGTCCAGAAATATTCGATCTCGCCCAGACTCTCACCAACCCGCTTCCAGCCAAATCCGTCGCTTGGGACATCCTGCAAACCAAGCTCGCGAGCCATTTGAAGCCAACGAAACCAGCCGTCGTTTTCCGGCACCAATTTTCAAGAATGGCTCAGCTCGAATCGGAATCCATCAATCAATTCGCAACGCGACTTCGAACGGTGCTTGCAAAATGCAAGTTTGATAACCCGGAAGCTCGCCTCACCAATGCCTTAATTTTCGGCATGAGAAATGCCACGGTCCGGAACAAACTCCTCACCGAAGACGAGCCGCCCCTCCAGGCAGTAATCAAGCTGGCACAAACCGCAGAGGTTGCCAACGCTGCTGCCAAAGAGCTGAAGGAGCACGACAAGTGAGAGGTCATCGCCAAGATCGACTCCACGTTTTCCCGTGCCGAGGCCCCAGATGACCTCAGCCCACCAGCTCTCAACGAGGACAGCTGTTTCCTCATTGGTAATTAGAGATTTGCAAGGGGGAATAATTCCTGTTCTAGGCCAAGTGAATGTACCTATCATGTTTAAGAATGTTAAATGTACCCTGCCTATGATTGTTGTTACAGGGGCTAGACACTCTCTCCTGGGGTTGGCTTGGATGGAACCTTTGGGAATTGAAATTTCTGGTATTTGTACTGTTAACTCTGATAGCATGCCTAACTTCTTACAAGAATTTCCAGAAGTGTTTAGCCCCACCTTGGGATCGTATAAAGGGCCCCCTATCTCATTTTCTATTGACCCCAAGGTCCCTCCTGTCCGGCTCAAACCTCGCAGGGTGTCCCTTCCGCTCCTCCCCAAACTTGACCTACAGCTGGATAAGCTCATAAGCCAAGGCATTTTAGTTCCTGTAGAGCAGGGGCCATGGGAAACACCCATAGTTACGCCTCTGAAACCAGATGGCTCTTTAAGGGTTTGCGCTGACTATAAATCTACGCTCAACAAAGCCCTCCAGCATCACCCTTACCCCATTCCTGTGGTACAACAGCTCCTTCACTCCCTGGGGGAAGGGAAAGTGTTCGCAAAAATCGATTTAGCGCAAGCTTACCAGCAGCTCCCTGTCGATGAACCGACAGCACGCGCACAGACAATTGTCACCCACAGGGGTGCCTTTAAATGTACCAGATTACAATTTGGAGTAAGCATAGCCCCAGGGATTTTTCAAAGCATAATGGAACGGTTGTTATCAGGGATTAAAGGGGCCATTCCCTACTTTGATAACATCTTAATTGCAGGGGAAAACCAAGAGCAGCTCAACAAAAGAATAAGGGAAGTGCTACAGAGGCTGCAAGATAAAGGGCTAAGAATCAAACCTGACAAATGTGTGTGGGGAACCAACAGTGTGGAATTTCTAGGATATAAAATCGATGGGGAAGGCATCCACCCCACTACTGAAAAATTGAGAGCCATTAGGGAAGCCCCAGAACCACAAAATAAGACAGAATTGCAAGCTTTTTTAGGCCTTCTTAACTTCTACTCCGTCTTTTTAAAACAGAAGGCAGCAGCAGCAGAGCCTCTACACTGTTTGCTCCAGAAAGAAACCCCTTGGACATGGGGGAGAACTGAATACGAAGCCTTTGTACAAATAACACAGTTGCTAACTTCTAAAAGTGTAGTAGTCCAGTATAGTACTTCACTACCCATCAGGCTTACATGCGATGCTTCCCCATATGGCGTGGGAGGGGTCTTGGCACACGTTTTGCCTAATAATACAGAGGCCCCAATTGCCTTCTTTTCCAGAACAATGACCAATACTGAGAGAAATTACAGCCAACTAGATAAGGAGGCTCTAGCATTAGTGGCTGGGGTGAAGAAATTTCATAATTACCTCTTTGGCAGGAGTTTTGAATTGGTTACTGACCACAAGCCTTTACTAGGCCTCTTAGCCACCAACAAACCTACTCCCCCATTTATGTCTCCAAGGTTAATCAGATGGGCCCTTTTCCTCTCAGGATATCAGTACAAACTCATTCATAAAGGGGGTAAAACCATCAACCACGCAGATGGTCTCAGTAGGTGCCCCATGGCAGAGTTAGTAGAGAACCCTGCCCCGTCTGCTGATGTCTTAATGATAGAACTCGAAGACAACCCACTAACTACTGCAAGGGAGGTGGCTGCACACACGCAGCAAGACCCAATCCTAAAAAAGGTGGTAAACTGTGTACTTAAGGGGTGGCAGAATGACTCTGTGGAACCTGAATTGTGTGATTTCAAAACCAAAAGACTGGAATTGTCATATGTGAGAGGTTGCCTGTTGTGGGGTGATAGAGTAATCTATCCTGAAAGTCTAAAGACCAAAGTACTCACAATGTTACATGTGGGCCATCCTGGGATTGTCAGGATGAAGGGCCTAGCTAGGGGGCACTTATGGTGGCCAGGTTTGGATACCGATATTGAAAACTGGGTAGCCAAATGTGATCCATGCCAAGAGTCGCGGCCTACCCCCCCCCCCCCCCCAAAACAACTCCAGCAGAGTGGGAACAACCTGCAGGGCCTTGGTCCAGGGTCCATATTGATTTTGCAGGGCCAGTGGGGTCACAATATTTCTTAATAGTAGTTGATGCATTTTCCAAGTGGGTGGAAATCATAGCAATGAACAATATAAATACGAGTGCCACCATTAAGGTTCTGCGCCGTTTGTTTGCCACCCATGGTTGTCCTGATATCTTAGTGTCTGACAATGGACCCCAATTGACAGCCAGGCAATTTGAATTGTTCTTAGATAACTTAGGAATCAGACATGCACTCATCTCACCTTACTCGCCCTGGGCTAATGGTTTGGCAGAACGCTACGTTCGGGTGGCAAAGGAAGCATTGCGCAGATCAGGCCCTGGAGATGTACAACAGAATTTGGACCAATTTTTGTTAACCCAGCATATTACCCCAAACTCTCACACGCACATAAGCCCTGCTGAGATACTAATGGGAAGGAAACTAAGGTCCCCACTGGATAGGTTACACCCAAGGTTTTGTACCCATAACCCTATGTATGTGAACCCTGAGAGACAAATGTATTTGGGTCAAAGTGTTTTTGTAAAGAATTTTGATGGGGGTGTAAATTGGATGAAAGGGACAATTGTACAACAGACTGCTCCAAAAACATACATTGTAAAATTGGAAGATGGTCGAATGTGGAAGCGGCACATTGACCATGTACGAAAGCGCATGGGAAACTCATCGGAGCAAACCGCTGAAACAGACTCTCCCGCTTTAACAGACTGTAACGCGCAACCCAATTTAATGGACACGCAAATGGACTTATCGAGTCAGGAAGGATCCTCCAGCGACGCCGAACCATCTTCATCCTCCGAGGTCGGTGTTGTGCCTACCAGACCAACTCAGCAGGCCGGAGCCCAAACCAGGCCCCAGCTGCGCCGGGGAAGTGCAAGCGAACCGACCTCCACCGTCGGCAGCGAGGACTCAATTGAACTGCGCAGGTCGGAGCGAGCCTCGCGAAGACCCAGCAGATTGGAGGACTTCGTCACGTGGCTTTCGTGATTGATGTATCCTGACTAAGGAGTGAGGGGTGTTGTATCCTTGTAAATAGTTGGTTCCGTGTGGAAACGCTGTCTGAGCGAGAATCAGGAAGTCGCTCCTGATTGGCTCAGACGCGGCTGCTCTCTCTCTGGCGGGAACCACAAATATATAAAAGGAGCGGTTTCTCCCAGGTAGAGCAGACGGTATCCGCTGAGTGTCACTTACCTTTAAGAGCTGAATAAAGGAACCGTCTTTCACCTAGCCCTGTCTCTGGGTTTACTTCAATACGCATACAAGCAGGGGGGAAAACTATGCTACAAACTGTTCAGTAGAGGGAAATGGAATTTTTCAAAGAATTTTCCACTTAAACCACAGTAAGTCGTTAAGGGAGAATGGAAAGTAGTGACCAGTGTAAATAAAAATACACCTGCAAAAATGAAAGCAAATGCTATTTGATATTTTAATGAAAGGGAAAAATCACAAGAGATGCTTTGCATTGCATCTAAACTCATGAATTCATAAAAGCCTGTGAAAGAGGGATTAGTAAAATTTAGCAGGTCTGGGACACAAATCATATCATTCAAAGGGCTGAATTATTGTAGGATCTTAAAATCATTTGAGCCAAAGTCTTTATTTTGCATTCGGTTTTTCATACAATCATATATCATCCTTTATTTGCAAAGCTGATATGTGACTCTAGGCATAGTACTATACAGCTTGCCAACTGGGTAAGTGCTGCTAATTAAGGACTGGATCCAGATATGCCGTTTGGCCTCTAGAAGTGATTGCAATTCATTTCACTGGGTCTCCACCTGACTGTAAAACCAGAACCCAACTCATGCTATCAGCGGAATCTCTCCATGTTTGCTACTTTCAGCTGGCTTTTAAAAGGCTATTTAAATAGCTTTAAAAAATGCTATTTAAAATGAACAGTAAAAGACTGAGTGTTAATATAATAAATACGACACTGAGAAATTCCCATTCTGAAATTCTGCACAATCATCGCTGGTTTCCAGCTGGAAAAGAGGTTTATAGTTCACGTAGTTTGTTTTTCTTACAAATCTGTGCTTGTCCTTGTCGTCAGAGGAGTTACCATTTCCTATTGGGGAAAAAAAACCAAAAGTCAACATTTTATATTATATTCTTTGCATGTTTAGATTTTTTTTTTCATTTTGCAAGATCCTGCAGCCAGGGTGTGTGTTTGCATGCTCGTTTGATCCAATCAAGCACAATCTATAAAGAAACTCTACCAGCTTTGCAAAATAAGACACAGTTAATTTAAATAGCAAACTATCCTTCAATCAGTCTCAAAGTCAATTTCTATAGGGAAAGAAAGGTTGTGATTCTAGAACTTTTCAACTCAAAAAAACTGCACACAGGTTGCTATCCTAGATTTTAAATTATATTCAAATATTTAAATTATGTTATAAATTTATAAATTATATTTAAATATTTAGAAACATAGAAGATTGACGGCAGAAAAAGACCTCATGGTGCATCTAGTCTGCCCCTGTACTATTTCTTGTACTTTTATCTTAGGATGGATATATGTTTATCTCAGGCATGTTTAAATTCAGTTACTGTGGATTTGCCAACCACGTCTGCTGGAAGTTTGTTCCAAGCATCTACTACTCTTTCAGTAAAATAATATTTTCTCACGTTGCTTCCGATCTTTCCCCCAACTCACCTCAGATTGTGTCCCCTTGTTCTTGTGTTCACTTTCCTATTAAAAACACTTCCCTCCTGAACCTTATTTAACCCTTTAACATATTTAAATGTTTCGATCATGTCCCCCCTTTCCCTTCTGTCCTCCAGACTATACAGATTGAGTTCATTAAGTCTTTCCTGATACGTTTTATGCTTAAGAACTTCCACCATTCTTGTAGCCCGTCTTTGGACCCGTTCAATTTTGTCAATATCTTTTTGTAGGTGAGGTCTCCAGAACTGAACACAGTATTTCAAATGTGGTCTCACCAGCGCTCTATACAGTGGGATCACAATCTCCCTCTTCCTGCTTGTTATACCTCTAGCTATGCAGCCAAGCATTCTACTTGCTTTCCCTACTGCCTGACCCCAGTAAATTATTTAAATTATATTTAAATATAAAGGTGATATAATTCATTCAAGATTATAGAGAAAGCTACCAAGTGTATGTGCTTGGGACTGAAATACGACTTTAAAATGTTAGAAGCTGTTACCTGGCCTGGGTCATAAGCAGCATTGATGCACGTTTCATCTTCAACAAAGCTGTCAGATTGGTTATCCTTCTGGTAGATGGCCAATGTTTTATCAGATTCCATACTGGATGCCCTTTGAGAAAGAGAGACAGAATTCAACAGTTTAAATGCCAGGGTTTTTTTCAGAGTTGTAATTTTACATTAGCATTAGTCCCATTACCACATTTCCAATATCATTTTGGCAACTGCCTCATAAAGACCATAGTTGTTGTTTATTTCAAGGTAACTTCATACCCTGTTTCCCCGAAAATAAGACGTACCCCGAAAGTAAGGCATATTGGAGGTTTTGCAGAATTTGCTAATATAAGGCACCCCCCGAAAATAAGGCGTAGTCAAGTTTACATACGGTACGGTGGAAAAACATACAGTACCATTCAAAACTGTTCATAGCGGTACCATAATAATGTGGCGTCCCCTGCTGGCCCCTTCCATCGCTTTGTACCGTCCAGTACAGCAGACACAGTCTGCTGCTGTCTCACCGCCATTACAGCCTCCACTACAGTGCGTAGACTGTAGTTCCTCTGGTGGCCGGAAGCTGCAATAGCGGGAGTATACTGTTGTACCATATAAGTGCCGTCGTTTGTGTGTGTGTGTGCCATACTGACAGGTACCATACTGTAATCAGTGGACCGTACGGTACACTTTCTTTGGGGGTGTCAGCTTTTCTGCCTGTAAATTTATCTTATTTGAGAAATATAAGGCACCCCCCCCCCCCCGAAAATAAGACGTAGCACAACTTTTGGAGCAAAAATTAATATAAGACAGTTTCTTATTTTCGGGGAAGCATGGTAGTCCTACACATAGGTCAATACAATGATCCCTCGATTTTCGCAGGTTCAAACTTTGCGAAACGGCTATACCACAGTTTTTCAAAAAATATTAATTAAAAAATACTCCGCGGTTTTTTTTCTATACCACGGTTTTTCCCACCCGATGACGTCATATGTCATCACCAAGAGTCACTTCTCTCTCTCTTTCTCTTTCTTTCCTGTCATTCTCTGCTTCAATCATTTTCTCATTTCTCTTTTTTCTCCCTTTTTCTATCATTTTTCTCTCTCTCTCTACCTTCCACTCTCCCCCCTCTTGCTCTCTCTCTCTCTTTCTCCCTCTCCCTCTCTGTGAGAACGCCTGCCCCCACCTCTCCTGCAGCCCCCGCGCTGATAGCTGGGACAAAAGTGCTCTCAGCTAAGGGACTGTGAGAGGGGCGGGGCGGGCATTCTCAAAGCGCTCAGAGCGGCTACCGGCCGAATGAGGAGGATGAGAAGCCGTAGCCGCCAGCGCTGCTGCAGGAGGACCCGTGTCCCAAGAAAGCCGGTGAGAGGGGTGGATCGGGCGGGCGGTAGTGGCGAGGGGGCCGGAGGCGCTGGGGGGGCGGGGGCAGCCGACATTCAAAGCAATCTTTGCCGGCCTCCGCACTTTCGTCATTCCCCGCCCTAATTTCAAGCCCGGCTCCTTGCGCTGCCTTGAAAAAGGGTGCGTGGGGGTAGTTTTTGGCTGTCCATAGCCAAAAATTGTGTTTTTACTTCCGCACCGCTATTTTGTGGAAATTCGACTTTCGCGGGCGGTCTTGGAACGTAACCCCCGCGAAAATCGAGGGAACACTGTACTCCATGAACTACATTAGGTCCTACACTAGATCAATACTCCATGAACTACAATGTCTTCAATAACGAAAATAACAGCAAAACACACAGTTGAGGCATACTAACATAAGCAACACCTCCTGTATAAACAGAGGCATAGAATCTAGATCAGTACTGTTTTATAAAAACCTTAAGTAAGATCACAGCTGGAATATTGCAACCAATTTTGGTCACCATACTACAAAAAAGATGTTGAGACTTCGGAAAAAGTTCAGAGTAGAGCAACTAAGATGAGACTAAATCTCATGTCATCTGTAGACTAAAACATAGGAAGAACAACTTCAGGATTTGGGTTTGGCTAATCTGAAGAAAAAAAGAATTAGGGTGACATGATAGCAATATTCCAGTATTTGAGGGGCCACCACAAAGAAGAAGGGGTCAAATTATTCTCCAAAGCACCAATGGACAGGACAAGAAATAATGGTTGGAAACTAATCAAAGAGAGGAGCAACCTGGAATTAGGGAGAAACTTCTTAACAGTGAGGACAATTAACCAGTGGAACTGCTTGCCTCTAGAAATCCACCTATTCTATTCCTAGGACAAACTCAGCTAACATCTTGGACCTGAGTGGATCTCAGCCTGTTGAATCTTCTATGTTGA
Source organism: Erythrolamprus reginae (assembly GCF_031021105.1). Lineage (NCBI taxonomy): Eukaryota > Metazoa > Chordata > Lepidosauria > Squamata > Dipsadidae > Erythrolamprus > Erythrolamprus reginae. The sequence continues at coordinate 227,466,961 of NC_091951.1, read as the reverse complement.
ATTCTATAGGATAAGTGCTGTGACAGAAAAACCTTGCCTCCTAGTCCCCTCAGATACATGGGTCACATTCAACATGAAACTAAATGTTCATTGTCATAAGTCAACAGTCACCTGAAAATAGAATAAAGTAGAGTAGAGTAGAGTAGAGTAGAGTAGAGTAGGGTAGGGTAGAGTAGAATAGAATTCTTTATTGGCCAAGTGTGATTGGACACAGAAGGAATTTGTCTTTGGTGTATATGCTCTCAGTGCAAGTATCCGAGTCTACGGAGAGGGGCGGCATACAAATCCAATCAATCAATCAATCAATCAATCAATCAACAAACAAACAAACAAACAAACAAATAAATAATAAATTAGTATACTGACTGGATAGGACTGGGTTTTGAATTAGATAGCATTCCAAGAGCTTCAACAGACAATCCCATGCCTACTTAGTTTTCATAATGGTTAGTATAACTTTCTGCTTACTGGGTGGTCTACCTCCAGGTTCATACTTTCTAGCAGCAAATGCACTCCTAACTATATGAATATCTACTCAAGTAGGACTAAAAATGCAATTGGTAGCACATCTGAAGAATCTTATCAGGCAAGATTCACTTGACCAATAGAACAAGGTAGTACAATTTATTTTAAGTGCCACCCATCCCAAATTCCTTGCAGAAAAATGCAATATAAATATAGTAAGCATTGTATAGAATAGACAACTTACAACTCCGTCGTGTCCGTTCCGACTTAATTATAGTTCATAAAATCATATACCAAAATGTCCTACCTGTAAACGACTACTTCACCTTCAACCGCAACAACACACGAGCACGAAATCAATTTAAACTAAATGTCAGCCGCTCCAAACTTGACTGCAAAAAATACGACTTCAGCAACAGAGTAATCAACGCCTGCAATGCACTACCTGATTCTGTGGTTTCTACTCCTAACCCCAAAACCTTTAACCTTAGACTATCTACAATCGACCTCTCCCCCTTTCTAAGAGGTCTGTAAGGGGCGTGCATAAGTGCACCACTGTGCCTACCGTCCCTGTCCTAATGTCTTCTTTTGTTACTTTTTATCATTACTTATCTAATGTTTTATTTGTACAAGTTACCACCCTATAATTGTTAGACAAAATAAATATAAATATAAATATAAATATAAATATAAATATAAATATAAATATAAATATAAATATAAATATAAATATAAATATAAATATAAATATAAATATAAATATAAATATAAATATAAATATAAATATAAATATAAATATAAATATAAATATAAATACAGTGAACCCTCGAGTTTCGCGTGTTCAAGTATCGCGAAAGGGCTATTTCGCGAGTTTTCAACCAGGAAGTAAACTCCACCATCTGCGCATGCGTGCCCTTCCACGCATGCATAGATGGTGGAGTTTCCCCGCCGGGCAGAGGCTTCCCTGGGTCTTCCCCCTCTTGCCCCCGTAAGACCCCAGCGGCGGCGCGAGCAACGGCGTGGGCGGGCGGGCGGCACGCGCTTGGGGACATCCCAGCTCCGCTCCCCAGCTGGGGAAAGCGCGCGCGTTTGGGGACTCCCTAGATCCGCTCCCCAGCTGGGGAGCGGATATAGGGAGTCCCCAAACGCGCGCGCTTTCCCCAGCAACGCGCGCGCTTTCCCCAGCAACGCGCGCGCGGTGGGGACTCCCTAGATCCGCTCCCCAGCTGGGGAGCGGATCTAGGGAGTCCCCAAACGCGCGCGCTTTCCCCAGCAACGCGCGCGCGGTGGGGACTCCCTAGATCCGCTCCCCAGCTGGGGAGCGGATCTAGGGAGTCCCCAAACGCGCGCGCTTTCCCCAGCAACGCGCGCGCTTTCCCCAGCAACGCGCGCGCGGTGGGGACTCCCTAGATCCGCTCCCCAGCTGGGGAGCGGATCTAGGGAGTCTCCACCGCGCGCGCGTTGCTGGGGAAAGCGCGCGCGTTGCTGGGGAAAGCGCGCGCGTTTGGGGACTCCCTAGATCCGCTCCCCAGCTGGGGAGCGGATCTAGGGAGTCCCGAAACGGCGCGTACCCCAGGCGCGAGCAACGGGGTGGGCGGGCGAAGGGCGGGCGGCAGTGGAAGCAAAAACACCATCTGCGCACGCGCAGATGGTGTTTTTACTTCCGCACCGCTACTTCGCTAAAAATCGATCATCGCGTGGGGTCCTGGAACGGAACCCTCGCGATGATCGAGGGTTCGTATATAAAAATAAAAAGAGAGTGAGGAAGTTACGGTTAGTAGAATTACACTCTAATGTCAAACACCAATTGTCGTTAATCCCAAAATGTTAGTCCTTCAAAGCGGAAAAGCAGACATTAATTCCATGATAGATCTGGAAGCAGAGAAATGTATTGCACCTGCCTATTTTCCCCACTGAACATGGGTTAATTTGAAAGAAGGAAAGAGGATAACCAAAGTTACCTTAGACGTGATCTTTGCCTCCGAAAGTAGATAAAGATCCCTGCAGCTCCCATAACAAGTAGTAAGACAGTAATGACACTCAAAACAACGGAACCAGCCATAGACCTTGGTTTCTCTTTTTCGCAGTAGTCACCACTATATCCCAACATGCAACTGCACCTTATTCTATGGTTTTCCACAGTACAGTCTCCTCTCATGTTGCAGGTGTCACTGTTACAAGCATGTGACCCCAAGCCATTTTGTTTGACCCCCTGCACCAGAGAGGGGTGTTGCCATATCCCTGCTGCAGGTCGTGTAGGTTTTTGCCTTCTTCTTGAAGTAAGGATCTGCATAGTAGTAGTTGTTGTTGTACTTTTAGAGACAGTAACAGTAGTACTCTTGTGTTTTGTCTGTGGTTGCACATGAGCCTTTTTAGTGACAGGTTTCTTTGTGTGGATTTTGATGGGTGCCAGAGTTTTCTTTTCATGGAAGGGTTTTGTTGGCAGCTGTGTTGTCCGGGATGGAGTTATTGCCTGGGGTTTATTGACAATGTAGTGACCTGTCAGTAGAGAACATCATTTACATACATCACTTCTGAGTACAGCAGAATCACGGTTGAATATTTTGCAGTTGGCCAAAGGTTCTTAACAGAAAGAGTAACTGCAAGCAAGCTGGATTTCCTCCCCCAAAACCCCCTAAAATGTCTACTCAAAGGTTAGGTGTAGGGCATAGTGTTGGTAATGACCTTTAAAACCCTACATGGCATCGGACCAGAATACCTCTGGAACCGCCTTCTGCCGCACGAATCCCAGCGGCCGATAAGGTCCCACAGAGTTGGCCTTCTCCGGTTCCCATCGACTAAACAATGTCGTTTGGCAGGGTCCAGGGGAAGAGCCTTCTCTGTGGCAGCCCCGGCCCTCTGGAATCAACTCCCCTAAGAGATTAGAACTGCCCCCACCCTCCTTGTCTTTTGCAAATTACTTAAGACCCACCTGTATCGCCAGGCATGGGGGAATTGAGACATATTTTTATGTATGGTATGCATGTGTTGCATGGTTTTTAAATGATGGGTTTTTTAGATGTTTTTTAATATTAGATTTGTTTACATTGTAACACTGTTATTATTATTGTTGTGAGCCGCCCTGAGTCTTCAGAGAGGGACGGCATACAAATTTAATTAATAATAATAATAATAATAATAATAATAATAATAATTATTATTATTATTATTATTATTATTATTATTATTATTATTATTATTATTATAGGGACAGGTCCAGGTTAGTGGAAAAACTGTCCTATCCTGTTGCTTAGAATAGATGGTACATAGCAGCTAAGGCAGCACGTTCAGGGTTCTTTCAATTAAACAGTGCCACCTACTGGTACCCAGGGAATTTGTTCTACTTGTCCCTCTGGAATAAGAACCCACTTGAAACCTCTGGGCTCCTTCCATGTTTGATGTTCTCTAAGGCAGTGATTTTCAACCTTTTTTGAGCCGCGGCACATTTTTTACATTTACGAAACCCTGGGGCACATTGAGGGAGGGGGGGGGGCTAAAAAAAGTTTGGACAAAAAAATTATCTCTCTCTCTCTTCCTCCCCTTCACTCTATTTCTTTCTCCCTCCCTCTTTCTCTCCCTTCCTTCCTCTTTCTTTCTCTCTCTCTCTCCATCCCTATTTCTCTTCCTTCCTTCCTTCCTCTCTTTTTTGCTCTCTTTCTCCCTCCCTCCCTCTATGTCTTTCTCTCTGTTGCTCTCTCTCTGTTGCTCTCTCTCTTGTTTTCTCTCTCTTTCTTTCTTTCTTTCTCTCTCTCTTGTTCTCTTTCTCTCGCTCTCGCTCTTTCTCTCTCTTGCTTTCTTTCTCTCTCTTGCTTTCTTTCTCTCTCTTGCTTTCTTTCTATCTTTCTTTCTCTCTCTCTTGCTTTCTCTCTCTCTTGCTTTCTCTCTCTCTTGCTTTCTTTCTCTCTGAGCTTCGCGGCACACCTGACCATGTCTCGCGGCACACTAGTGTGCCACGGCACACTGGTTGAAAAACGCTCCTCTAAGGTGCTGAAGACCCACCGGTTCTTCTCCAAGGCATTTGGTTAAAGTGAATGGAACCCCTTGTTGGATGTGTTTTTAATCTATATTTTTTTATATTGAGCAACTGAATTCCATCTTGTTTTGTTCTGTACTGTATTTTTATTATTTTTAGATTGTGAGCTGCCTAAATTTAGTTTGGGCGTCAGGAGGCACCTAAAGTTAAAAAAACTAAAAGCTAAGCCATCACACTTTCATTGTCTGATAAATAAAGGTGTACGGTGGCATACATATAACTTTTAAAAATAGGCAATGCTTGCATTTCAGCTAGCCTGGCAGACTGACTCCCCCAGTTCAGATGTGATCACCTTTCACTGAAGTTTATCTTCCTTCATTCCTTTTATTGTCCCTTCTAGAGAGATTCACAGACTCATAACACCTTATCTGACTAAATATCCTGGAAACTCTGATCATTTTTATGTAAAACTGCTATTGTTGGATTAATATGATTGAAGGTAGCTAAATTTTGTTATACTGCCTGTAAAATTAAATTAAATTAAATTAATTTGACTTCTAAGCCATTCAATGGGACTCACTGAATTTTTTTTTACCATCAACTGCAATATATTTCTATGCCTTGTTCTGTTTGGTCCTGTTTTGTTTTATTTTAATGTTTAATTTTTTGTGCTGGTCCAGGATGGTAAAAAAAAAAAAAGATCTGATTTTGATTTGATCCCTTTTTTCATATTATATTGGCATCACTCTACTTTTCTGAAAAAATCGCAGAGAACTGCATTTGTAAATATGATACTAAATGTTGGGAGATGTTAATCCCTTGTTTATGTGGCTACAATTTCCAAGGAGAGGAACAAAAATGACTATGTAATTTAAACATGTCACAGTATGTTTAGATTTGACTAATGTACTATTTCAGATATTTGATACCAAAACAAAACAAAACAACTTGAACCGGGAAATTTGATGGGAGGTTTAAAAATCTGATGCACTAATCCCCTATTAATTTCTGAGTAACTATTGTTACATAGAAACTACAGCCATTTGTTGTTTCCCCAAGCTAGTAGTCATAGAAGGTGTGGATTTTACTTTGAAATGGTCACTGAATTAAAGCAGGCTATTTTATGAAATAGCCATTTATTTTCAAACCCCATCTCATAGTAAGTGCACCCTCCTAATGTGAATATTCTTCTCCTGCTTTTACTTTTAAAATACTGTTTCATTACATTGTCGTAAAAGGCAGGTGCTACATTATAGAACTATTGCATAATCCAGGCTTGGGGGAATTGAGATCCTCTTCCCCCTAGGCCTTTACAATTCTATGCATGGTATGTATGTATGTATGTTTGGTTTTTATATTAATTGATTTTTAATCATCAATACCAAATTACTATTGTACACTGTTTTATTGTCGCTGTTAGCCGCCCCGAGTCTCTGGAGAGGGGCGGCATACAAATCCAATAAATAAATAAATAAATAAATAAATTATTAACACTCTGATTATTTAGAATCTAAATTTTAGATAATTTAAACCTTTTTTAAAAAAAACAAGAAAAGAAGTCTTGTGATTTCAAAATGATTATGATGATTTCAAGTCACTATGATTTCAAAAACGTTAATGTGGATATGCATAAAGCTGCTTAAATTATGCATGGAGAGCCGAGGAGAGCTGATATGCATTTGTTTGTACAGTACTAGGGAAAGCACCTTATTTCAGTAAATGCAATCAGCCTATCCAACATTCAGAAATTTATAAAAAGCATTTGTGTTAAATAAACAATTGATTTTTAACATTTAACAAAAATCCATTTTAACAACAGCTATCCATCCTTCAGGTATTAATGAGCTGATTCTCGAGCATTCATCTCTCTGTTGGTTTCAATACAGGTTTTCATACTCACAATTCATCTCATCAGATCCATCTTGGCAATCAAGATTCCCATCACAGACTTGCTCTTTTACAATGCATTTGGTGTGGTCCAAGCAGGCATGAAAAGGCTCCGAGCATTTCACGGCTTTGATGCACAGAGTACTGCGTTCTAAAATGTACCCGGTGGTGCACCAGCAGCTTCGTCCATGCGGATTTGGTAAACAGATCTGACTGCATCCCCCGTGCTTTTCTGAACAACCATTCCTCCCTGGAAACCACAAGACAGAAAATAATTGCTTCAGTTCTGTTTCCCACTGCAGAACATAATAAAGCAAGGAAGCGACTTTTGTGAGTCCCGTAGATTGCAAGGCGATCAAACCGGTCAGCCCTGGAGGAGATCAACCCTGGCTGCTCTTTAGAAGGCTAGATCCTGAAGATGAAACTCAAACTCCTTGCCTTTCGTAAGCTACTTAAAACCCACCTCTGCCCTCAGGCATGGGGGAATTGAGATCCTCTTTCCCCCTAGGCCTTTACAATTCTATGCATGGTATGTATGTATGTATGTATGTATGTATGTATGTATGTATGTATGTATGTATGTATGTATGTATGGTTTTTATATTAATGGGTTTTTAATCATTTTTATTATTAGATTACTATTGTACACTGTTTTATTATTGCTGTTAGCCGCTCCGAGTCTCCAGAGAGGGGCGGCATACAAATTCAATCAATCAATCAATAAAATAAATAAAATAAATAAAATAAATAAAATAAATAAAATAAATAAAATAAATAAAATAAATAAAATAAATAAAATAAATAAAATAAATAAAATAAATAAAATAAATAAAATAAATAAAATAAATAAAATAAATAAAATAAATAAATAAATAAAATAAATAAATAAATAAAATAAAATAAAATAAAATAAAACAAAACAAAACAAATAAAATTAAATAAATAAATAAATAAATAAATAGATAGATAGGCTACCTAATGAGACGGAAAGACTCACTGGAGAAGAGCCTGATGCTGGGAAAGCTTGAGGGCAAAAGAAGAATGGGAATTACAGAGAATGAACTGGCTGGATGGACTCACTGAAGCAGTCTGTCAGGCCGAAGCTATCATTTTGAGTTGGAGACTTTGGCCTGCCACAAGTAGAATACTACTGTGGGAACTGGGGAGGGGCGGTTGCATGAGAGGAAAAAATACTGGCCACAACAAAATTATTTCCAGAGATTCAAGGTCATCTTTTGTCCAGCACCAGCCGGAAGTACAGGAGAGGATTGTGGACATGGAGAGATCCGGAGTGGTCCACGTGATGAACTTGTGGGTGTGGAGACAAGGGATGAACCTCCACCTGGGTGGAGAACTGTAGGAAAAGTTAGTATCGGGTTGACTAAAGTTCATAAACAACATGGCTCTGTTAAGCCCTTCATGGCACCAGACCAGAATATCTTCGGGACCGCCTCCTGCCGCATGAATCCCAGCGACCGGTTAGGTCCCACAGAGTTGGCCTTCTCCGGGTCCCGTCGACTAAACAATGTCGTCTGGCGGGACCCAGGGGAAGAGCCTTCTCTGTGGGGGGCCCGACCCTCCGGAACCATCTCCCCCCTGAGATTAGGATTGCCCGCACCCTCCCTGCCTTTCGAAAACTCCTTAAGACCCACCTCTGCCGTCAGGCATGGGGGAACTAAAACACCTCCCCCTTGCCCATGTTGTTTTGTTGATTGATTGACTGTGTGCCTGTTTTTATATATACTGTTTTTATGAGATTACTAATTTTAAATTGTAATTAGATTGGTGGGCATTGGATTTGGTATTATGTACTGTGCTGTTTTTTTATTTTGTTGTGAGCCGCCCCGAGTTTGCGGAGAGGGGCGGCATATAAATCCAATAAATCTAATCTAATCTAATAAATTGGAACTTGGAAGGAGGCCAAGGTTTGGACTCTGATTTATTTCTCGGATGTTAATTGGAACTCTAACCTAGGCAGCAGGAGCTTCAATGGTCTCCGGGGGGTGGGGGTGGAGGACAGGTAGGCTTGGAGGGTTGCGGTGGGTTTGACATTACTTTGCAACTAACAATAACAACAAGGAAGCAACTACTTGGCAATCTGGCTGGCATGCTGTTGACTTGGGGAGATATTCTGACACCACCTCACCAATTTCAACACCTAGAATAAGTCAATATATGAAATAGTCAATATTTTTCCAGACGGTATGTTTTCCAGGAGGGTCTCACTTAGCCTATATGCCTAGGGGAGAGAGAGGCTCTCAATCCAAACAATGGCGGTTACATCCTTGTTCAGGATTGATGCTTAGAGAACATCCCACTTTTTGGTAGGTCTAAAACTTAAAACTTTTACTTTGCCAAAAAGGTACCAAAGAATGGTATTGGGCAATGTAGTCCAGGTATCCCACGATGATAGCAGTGCCAAACTTGATTTCATTAAAGGTTGCATCAGGGTTATGTTTGACCTCGGGGGAGCCAGGGTGGGCATGGCTAGGGCAGGCATGGCCAGCTTGACATCACTCGTGTCGGGGCGCCTCTGATGTCCCAAGTGCTGTGCCAGTGCAAACAGACTCCCGACGTTTTCGACTGCCAGCCTCCTGCAACGCTCTGTCAGTAAAAATGGAGCTTGGAAGGGCCGCATTGCCGTTCACTGGCAGAACATTGCAGGAGACCATGGCAGTTGAAAACAGACCTCGGGAGCCCGTTTTCGTTGGCAGAAGCACCGTGGGCCAGTCCTTTGCTGTTTTCAGGGCAGCCCCATGGTCCACCTCTAAGTACCTCGTGGGTTGGCTCTGTCCCACAGGCCTTGAGTTTGATACCACTGCCCTATGACTTCTCAAAGTTATAATGAACTTTACCTTGTTGGTATAGTTTGCTGTAGATCTTTATATCCACAAGTTTCTGTTTTGTTTGAAACCACCAGTTTTCTACTATTTCCAGGGGACTATACCACACCTTTATTGCACCTGTTAGGAATAAATTTAGTCAGATTTGAGAAAACAAATACACAGAGTATTGCTATCAATTTACAAAATACCACATAAATACTTGATTATTATCAATTATTATCAATTTTGCCACTGGCTAAAACCTATAAACAGCTCCCCCTGCCGAGGCCCTCTGGAAGCCCGAAATGGCCTGTTTCCCAACTTCTGGTGGGCCCAGTAGGCTCGTGTTTTGTCCTCTGCAGGCTTCCCTGGAGCTGGGGGAGGGTAAAAATGCTTGGAGGCTCTCTGGAAGCTAAAAACACCCTCCCAGAGCCTCTGTGTGAGCCAAAAATCAGTTCTCTGGCACACACATGCACGTTGGAGCTGAGCTAGGGCAAGGGCTCGTGTGCCAGAAGATATGGCTCCACGTGCCACCTGTGGCATCCGTGCCATAAGTTTGCGATCACTGTCCTATAGGGTTTGTGTCAGCTTAAGCTTGCTTACGATTGCGTGTTGCTGTTGTCCAGAACATCATTCCATCCCCTACTGCGAAGAGCATAAGGCCATGTATTCCTCCCTCAATGATTCTGTGCCCGGAGCCATCTAGACGAATGCTTTCCACGGAACCTTTGGCTACAGGAAAAAGAGCCTAGTCAGCAAAGTAATACAATAGGAAGAAGGAATTGCACAAGATCTTTGATCAAAATGAAATAGATATGTTATCTTTGATACCCTGCTATTTAATATCTACGTGAAACCGCTGCTATTTAATATCTACATGAAACAATGTTGTTTGGCGGGACCCAGGTGAAGATCCTTCTCTGTGGCGGCCCCGGCCCTCTGGAACCAACTCCCCCCGGAGATTAGAATTGCCCCCACTCTTGCCTTTCGTAAGCTCCTTAAAACCCACCTCTGCCATCAGGCATGGGGGAACTGAGATATTGTTTCCCCTTAGGCCTTTACAATTTATGCATGGTATGTTTGTTTGTATGTATGTTTGGTTTTACAATAAGGGATTTTTTTAGTATTGGATTCACATGCTGTTTTTTATTACTGTTGTTAGCCGCCCCGAGTCTACGGAGAGGGGCGGCATACAAATCCAATAAACAAATAAATAAATAAATCATTGGAGAGGGACAGGATATAAATCTAATTAATCATCATCATCATCATCATCATCCTTTATGGACTTTTCTTGAAACAGGACAGAAATTATGAGATTTTGAATGGATTTGATTACAGATAAGAGATCGGATATGGCCAGAAGGGATCATTTGTTGCATTTTAAGAGAAGGGGATAAAAGTTACTTAAATTGTATAGAATGCAGGAAGTCATTTTTATATTTGTTTTCTATCTCTCTTATTTTTTTCCATTTCTCCCTTTCTTTTTTGCACCTTTTATTATTCGTTAAGGTTTGTATTAGTTTTTGTTACTGTGATTACAATTCTTAATAAAAGTACTATCAAAAAAGAAGAACATGTACTAGTCTAGGAGTATGGCCAGGTTTTTTTATATTTATTTATTTATTTTGTCCAATACACAATGCTAGGGAAATACACAATGCTAGGGAAACGAGCTGAACCCAGAGAATTTGATGCACACATTAGACTGCTTACCTTGGTCAGCCCAATAGAGCCAAGTGCCAGCATCCACTATTGTTAAACCCACAGGGATCAGGGATCTCCTCCAGATTATTCTCCGCCTACTCCCATCCATAGCAGCACATTCTATCGTGGGATCGGGTAGGCCGTGTTCACCACCTAAATCCACAATGCACATGGATGCAGTTGGGGGATGGACCACCACTGTGGTTGGGTTGTAAAGACCATCGCTAAGTACCACGTGCCTATATTTGCCTTCTGAGGCTGCCACTTGGACAGATGCATATTTATTGTCAATCCAATAGATGTTGGCACTTAGCCAATCCAGTGCAAGTGATATCACGGTGCCCTCGACTGGCAGAATCTTCTTCACAGAAGCTCTTCCAGTATCTTTAATAGCCAGGACCTTTATGAAGTCATCATTTAAGTCTGAGAAGTACAATGCAGTACTGCGTACAGAGTAGTCTACAGCCATCAGGTGAGTTACATTACTCAAGGGGAGACTGCTGTGCTCGGGAAGAGCAGTCTGCCCAGCTGTGGAACGCAGTTTTTTCAGGTAGACCTAGAGTTCAATATTAGAAACAACATTATTATAATAATTTCAGTTTACAAGGGCATTCAGCCGTCTGCTCTAAGACAATTCGATCATAGCAGAAGCCTAGGACTGTTGAAGTCCATACAGCTTTTGCTACCTTGTGCGGTGCTAAAATTATGATACAAGAGCTTCCATTTATCTCTGTAACGCTTGACTACGAGGGGTCAAGTATCACTTTCCAACAGAATTTCAATAAGGTGTAAAAACAAAAATGGCTAACTTTTGACAGAGTCACTCTTTTTTGAGAAAGGTGTGTGTTATGTTTTCAGGAGTGCTCTGTAAAAATTAACCCACAGTCAACAACCTCTAGGTCTCTCCCTTGTGGGGTGCCTCAGGGGTCGGTCCTCTCCCCCCTGCTATTTAATATCTACATGAAACCGCTGGGTGAGATCATCCAAGGGCGTGGGGTGAGGTATCATCAGTATGCCGATGATACCCAGTTATACATCTCCACCCCATGTCCAGTCAACGAAGCAGTGGAAGTGATGTGCCGATGCCTGGAGGCTGTTGGGATCCAGATGGGTGTCAACAGGCTCAAACTCAACCCAGACAAGACGGAGTGGCTGTGGGTTCTGCCTCTCAAGGACAATTCCATCTGTCTGTCCATTACCCTAGGAGGGGGGGGGGGGAAATCATTGACCTCTTCAGAGAGGGTTCGCAACTTGGGTGTCCTCCTTGATCCACAGCTAACATTAGAACACCAACTTTCGGCTGTGGCAAAGAGGGTGTTTGCCCAGGTTTACCTGGTGCACCAGTTGCGGCCCTATTTGGACAGGGAGTCATTGCTCACAGTCACTCATGCCCTCATCATCTCGAGGTTCAATTACTGCAACGCTCTCTACATGGTGCTATCTTTGAAAAGTGTTCGGAAACTTCAGATCGTGCAGAATGCGGCTGTGAGAACTATGGTGGGGCTTCCCAGATTCGCCCACGTTTCTAAAACACTCCGTGGCCTGCACTGGCTGCCGATCAGTTTCCGGTCACAATTCAAAGTGTTGGTTATGACCTTTAAAGCCCTACATGGCATTGGACCAGAATACCTCCGGAACCGCCTTCTACCGCACGAATCCCAGCGGCCGATAAGTTCCCACAGAGTTGGCCTACTTTGGGTGCCGTCGACCAAACAATGTCATTTGGTGGGCCCCAGGGAAAGGACTTTCTCTGTGGCGGCCCCGGCCCTCTGGAATCAACTCAGCCTGGAGATTAGAATGGCCCCCACTCTCCTTGTCTTTTGCAAATTACTCAAGACCCACCTATATCGCCAGGCATGGGGGAACTGAGACATCTCCCCCAGGCTTTTATATTTTATGTTTGGTATGTATGTGTTGTATGGTTTTAACTGCTGGGGTTTTTATATATTTTTATTTCAATATCAGATTTGTTTCAATGTTACACTGTTTTATTATTGTTGTGAGCCGCCCCGAGTCTTCGAAGAGGGGCGGCATACAAATCTAATAAATAAATAAATAAATTTACTTGTTACTAAGGAGAATTCAAATAGAAGCCACTTTGCTGTGCCAGCCTATTAAACAGCTGTAAGAACATTTCATTTGGGAAAATTATTTTGCAGTAGTAGTGGGTGCTATTTACCTCTGCTACCAGTTCAGAAACGGGAGCACAGGGGCAACACTTCTGCGCATTTGCAGAGCGTTTTTTGATGACATTTCGGAGGGTGGGCGGAGCCTCTCACCACCACTACTGGTTCACTGTACTGGGCCCAACCGGTAGCAACCCATCACTGGATTGCAGCTACCTTATTCTCTTTACTATCCAATTGAAAGTAATACCTGTGTAACATCTGTCTGGCCAACCAGTAACATGAATGCTGACTCCTTTAATGGAATGCAGGTCTTTCCATCACTTGATAGCACAGATTCAGGCGGGCAATGGCAGCTTCCTTTTTTGCTGGGGCTTAAGAGGCACATATACGAACATCCAACTTCTACACATGGATTAGGGGCTGGTGCCTGCAGAACTTCATGCACCACCTGAAAGCCAAAATTTCAAGAGTATGAGAATGTTACACCAGGGGTTTCAGGGCATCTCTATTATGCACTTTGTATGCTCCTCCACAAAAATTACTAAAGGAACACAGACTGTGTATACTATGTACAATAAAGTATATTGCACTATTTTCATCCATTGTCTACTTGCATCAGATGGCAAGAGCCAGATAATTTCAAAAAAGCAGTCAATCCACTTTATGACTGTCTGTGTTTTCTTTCATTTGATAGGACTGTTAGATCTGTCTCCAAATCTATAACTGGAATGTGACTATCTTCTTTCTCATCATTCAATCTTCAGAGCCATATATCATCACAGGAGAAACCATTGATAACAAAGATGAAAAAATAAAAAGGCCAAGCAATGTCATTCAAATATTAGTATTCTTCATGGTTGCCATAGTCTTTTTTCCTACCATCTTTATGAGTCCAAGAAAACTAAACAGTGTTATCACCTTCACTTCTCTGCCATCAAGTGTATGGTCACTATAAGCATACTGGTTGACGTTACCCTTGTTTTCTTAATGTTCAATACCAATCAACATTTTTTTTTTCATTTATCCCATATGAAGGTAGATTGAGCAAAAGAAACAAACCAGTTCTATTAATAGAGGAGGAATTTCTGAAATAAGAAAAGGTTGACTGAAATAACGTAAGATCTATGAAAGATCCTGTTAGTTTTAGAAATACAGGTAAGTCCTCGGACTTGTGACTACAATTTAGTCCAAAATTTCTGTTGCTAAATCAGATATTTGTCAAGGGAATTCTGCCCCATTTTATGAAGTTTCTTATTCTACCATATAAAACTTATTTTAATAAGCCAAGCCTGTTGCAAAAATACCTAAATTTGAAATTATTGCAATAGTCCTCGGAAAGGGGCGGCATACAAATCTAATAAATTATTATTATTATTATTATTATTATTATTATTATTATTATTATTATTATTTAGGGAAACTAGCTTAGCTCAGTCAGGGACTTATGATGGAATGAAGAAGGAGGGACAAAATGAAATGTGAACGACAAAATTTAAAATAATTTTTATGTATTTAAAATAATTAAATTGAATTGTTAAATTGTCCCGAGGTTAATTGTCCCACGGCACGTTAGCCATGGTCAAATGGCCACAGAGAGTTGGCTGTGATGAATTTTCCTGTTCTGAACAAATTACGCTATGACCAACAGTAGCTTAGCGTATAAATGACTTATTCCTGGTCAAAATTCTATTATCAGTTTCAATATAAACACAATACAATATCAGTATTGACGCAGCTTTAGTCTGACAAAGTATGGGGCTTGGCTCATACTTTTTGAAGCTCATAGATATGGCTCATGCATATTTGAAGATCCAGGCCAAATAAACCTGCCTTAACATTTATTCATTTAAAGCTAGAGACATGCCGTTGGCAAAGTAAAATAAAAATAGGCACTTGTTCCAGTCATCAACCTTTCCATAATGTGTACTACTTGTGCAATACCTTTAGTCCATATGGTTGTCCATGACTCTTTAGGAGAACTGTTCTGTTTTTGGCTGTCCTTTTGTCTATCTTCTGTACTATCCTTGTTTGCATGTCAGACCAAAATATGTAGTCTTCAAACACACTCACTGAGAAGGGACTATGTATCTCATTCAGCTGAAATATCTGAGGGAAAAAAATATTGTTAACAGATGCATCACAGCTCAGGGACTGAGATTTTATTTTCAGACACATTAAAAGATCTGGAAGTCAGATACATTCCCACAGCTTCAAAGAAGGGTGGCATACAAATCTAATAAATTATTATTATTATTATTATTATTATTATTATTATTATTATTATTATTTCTTTCTTTCTATCTTTCTATCTTTCTATCTTTCTATCTTTCTATCTTTCTATCTTTCTATCTTTCTATCTTTCTATCTTTCTATCTTTCTATCTTTCTATCTTTCTATCTTTCTATCTTTCTATCTTTCTATCTTTCTATCTTTCTATCTTTCTATCTTTCTATCTTTCTATCTTTCTATCTATCTTTCTTTCTTTCTTTCCAGAGCTATGGGTGGAATTCTGAAACAACTTAGTATGCTACCCAGAGAAGAGCAAGATGATGATATTATCAGAATTGACACTTTCCTTTAAAACAGGGGTGTCAAATTCAAGGCCTGGGGGCCGGATGTGGCCCACAGGATACTTAGATCTGGTCTGTGGGCTCACCCTGGAAACAGTGAAGGATCAGCCTGCGGTCCTTCTGCCAGTGAAAATAGGCTCCCAAGCTCCGGTTGGGGCTGCCATGGCCTTCTGCAACCTTCTGCCATTGAAAACAGGGCTCCGTTTTCATTGGCAGAAGGTTTCAAGAGGCCATGACAGCTGAAAATGGAACTCAGGAGTCTGTTTTTGCTGGCAGAGCGCTTGGGCCATCACAGGAGTAACATTGAGCTGGCCACGCCCATCCTGGCCTCTGCCACCCCGTCCTGAGGTCAAATACAGCCCCGATACGGCACTCAATGAAATTGAGTTTGACACCTCTGGTTTAAAACAAACAACTCAAATAAATTCTTGCCAGCTTCCATAAACGTTATGTACATATAGTTGGCAATACCTTCATATCGCTACCATCCAAAAAGGCTGAGCCAATGGAGTGAAACTTGTCATCAGACCAGAAAATTCTCCAGCTCAAGAAATCAATGGCTAGGCTTGTGGGCCAACCAAGTCCATTATCAATTAGCACTTCTTTATTACTTCCATCCATCCCTGCTTTCTTGATTATGGATTCAACGCCCATTTCACACCAGTACATAAATCTAGGAAAGAGAGGACAATGTGACATATATTTTTAGAATTGAATTCAACTACTATGGCTTACAATGCTTTCTAGAAGGGTTATTGACCACCAAGTTAGATGGCCTTCATTGTACATTTTATTTAGCGTCCCAGACAAGAAGTCCCACTAGTATTTCAGATGATTTCAATCTAGGGAAACATTAGTGTCAGAATTCTTTTGGATAATGTCTCTTCATATAAATCCTACATTCTTTGGAATTTAAAGTTAGATCACCACTCTCTTTTTATCCAGTCATGAATCAGATCTACAGTTTCAGCACAATCGTGGCATCATATACCTTTGCTAACATTAAGCATGGAGCTTGGGGGAGGGTAGACTACTCTGTTAAAGCTTAATACATCTGGGGCCTAAGCCTAACCCTTCAAATGGGCCGTTGCATTTGCCTTTAAATAGTATTAGAGCCAAACTAAATAAAAACATTATTTATTATTTTGCATCCACATCATTTAAAATTTTTGGTAATCTGAGAAGTTTTCATATTAAGATTCCATTCCATTCCCAAGCTAAGGGTCATTTCTAACCCATGTGCATAATATACTCCACATGTTTGTGTATGTGCACATGTGTATTTCTGCAGCTAAGAGTAAGCAAGGTGACTAACAAAATTAAGGTAAAATTGAAGAGTTTCAAGTAGTGCAACATGGTATTATAGACTCTAATTTAGTCATCTTACCAATAAAGGAGAAGACCAAGAAGCTATCTAAATAAATAATAATAATGATTCAATAAAAAGTCCCGAGAAAGATATTAAAATGTTGTTAACATTTAAACTTTAAAACCTGAAACCATACTAAACCAGACTGCAGAGCAGGGTCAATACATATTAAATTGGCTTGTAGGTTTAAAAGGCTCACTGCAACCTTTATTCAAAGGGAGGGGATGCTGCAACCTTTGTGCTAAAAAATACCCTCTTCAGATCAAGCTAATATCCAGCCATTTTGAACCATCTTAAAAATGGATCTTTTCTAGAAACATAGAAACATAGAAGACTGACAGCAGAAAAAAACCTCATGGTCCATCTAATCTGCCCTTATACTATTTCCTGTATTTTATCTTAGGATGGATATATGCTTATCCCAGGCATGTTTAAATTCAGTTACTGTGGATTTACCAACCACGTCTGCTGGAAGTTTGTTCCAAGGATCTACCACTCTTTCAGTGAAATAATATTTTCTCACATTGCTTTTGATCTTTCCCCAACTAACTTCAGATTGTGTCCCCTTGTTCTTGTGTTCACTTTCCTATTAAAAACACTTCCCTCCTGGACCTTATTTAACCCTTTAACATATTTAAATGTTTCGATCATGTCCCCCCTTTCCCTTCTGTCCTCCAGACTATACAGATTGAGTTCATTAAGTCTTTCCTGATACGTTTTATCCTTAAGACCTTCCATAAAATGTATCAGGAAAGGCTTAATGAACTCAATCTGTTTAACTCAATCTAGCTCTTAACTAGATAAACAGGAAGGTATGGGGAAAGGCACACTATCAGGTGCTCTGGTTTAGCCACACAGTGCTTCATATGACAAGTTCCAGGGACTCTGTCTGATAGCAAACTGGTAGCCAGTGTGTGCCTTCAAAATAGTGTGTTATGCTTGCTAATCCTATGTGGCACCCTCTTCCAATCTGTAAAAGCATCTTGCAATCTGGTGAAGCTCAATTCAGGGTTTCCTTGTATACACATAGCTTCCCAAAAGCTTGTCTTGAGGTTATCAGTGCATGGATCACTGTGGTTAGGTTATCTCTGTCCTACCCTAGCTCAGTGTTTCCCAACCTTGGGCACTTGAAGATATTTGGACTTCAACTCCCAGAATTCCCCAGCCAGCATTTGCTGGCTGGGGACTTCTGGGAGTTGAAGTCCAAATATCTTCAAGTGCCCAAGGTTGGGAAACACTGCCCTAGCTAGTAAATTAGTTGAAGCTGAAAAAAGACACTCCTTCATAGGGAAAGTTCAAGTCATGCATCTACTCCTTCAGAAGGTTGCAGCCAGTCCCAGGCAGACAATTCCACGTTGTCCACAAAACAATCCTTCGGGATTCAACTTCAGCTGAGTATTTCTCACCTATCCCACCACATTCAAGTGTGGAGAAGCTTCAATTGACTCTGATGTCAAGGGAATGTAAACTGGGCATCATAAGCCTAATGATGAAACCGTTACAGACATTGAATAATCCCAGGAAAAGAGTGGAATCTCCTTATTAAATGAACTGCCAGCATATGTTCATCCAGTGCTTTTATGGGGCACGGCCTAACCTCACCAAGTTCCTAAGAGGTCAGTAAGGGGCGTACATAAGTTCATCAGAGTGCCTACCGTCCCTTGTCCTATTGTCTCTCCTGCATCTCCTATATCTTCTCTTCTATACCTATATCTTTTCCTGCTATTCTCTCATAGTTATATTTCACTCCTTTATTTTCTCCTCTATTCCCCCTTTAATACATTCTACCTGATTATATCCTCTCTAACCCTCATTGTGTGTTATTGTGTACTGGACAAAACAAATAAATAAATAAACAACTGTTACACAGCAGGCCAAATAAATTTGATGATCAGAATATCAAAAGCTGTGAACAATCTTGCCTTTGGTTTTTAAAATTGTGTATCTACTGTGGTTAATATTTGAATATTTATCACTTTCATTGTTAATTGCCCAGGATCACTTTGTAAAGTGAGATGGGCAGCATATAAATTTAATAAATAATAAATAAATTACGATTCAATTGTATACCGTAAGTGGACAGACCTGACCATACTTCAACATGATCTCAGACAGTGTTTTCAAGTCACCCCCCACTGAAATATCTTCTCTAAAAAGACAACATTAGCGACTTAATAATAGTAGATAATTGTGGATGGACTCATCTATCCATCTTGTTTCTGAGATCTATTTCTAATTCTTTTGAACCATTCCAACAAGCCCAAGCAAAATAGAAAAGGCTTACCTATCCAGTGGGTGGAGAACTAATGACCGTGGTTGCTCCAGATCCTCAAGAACCACTGTATAGACAGGATTTCCCTTCCAAGTGGTATTCAACCATGTAGCCAAGATCTGTCCGGAGATACCGTCAGTCCAGTAAAGATTCCTTCCTAACCAGTCCACTGCTATACTTTCAGATTTGATGCCTGCAATCCAATGTTTGAAATGACAGAAATGAACATATGCAAGTTTACAGCCTATCACAAAAGCTAGGATCTCAATGCCAAAAAAAAAATATATATATAAAAAAAATTATTGTGTTGTATTCCAACTTTCAAAATAAGCAAATGTAATTTTTTTTTTTTTGCTTTTATCTATCAGCCTGTTATCTATCTATTGTTAAGATTTGCAAACATTTGAATGGGAAATATCAGCCAACATCTCCTATGAAGTCAGTAATTACAAAGCAAAACTTTATTACAAATTTTTTTTTAAATAGCCATATAAGAGAAAAGACATCCTGTTCAGAGGGTTTTGTGCAGAGTATCTCTGGTTTAAGGCTGAACAGTTACGACTCCGCTCCAGGTAAATGGTTCACTGTTAATTGTGCTTGAAATCCATCTTCCTAGACAATCCTCAAAAATACTCATAGTTGACCAATACTCATAAAAGGATGCTTTTTTAGGGGTCAGTTCTGCTGTTACTCTCTCTCTCTTAGTGTACACTGGAAGAATCTTTACATTTATAGACTAGAAGCTCATAGAAGCTCAAACTCATTACCGGACTCAGTAGTGTCAACCCCTAACCCCCAACATTTCTCCCTTAGATTATCCACGATTGACCTCTCCAGATTCCTAAGAGGTCAGTAAGGTGCGTACATAAGTGCACCAGGTTAAAAATAAATAAATAAGCTGCAGATTTCAGCCATCATCAGCAAGGGATTGTTGGCTTTCTGAGCAATTGTCCCAAGTGACACATATCATTCCTATGCCATTCATGAGGGACTTTAGTAGGATAACATCATCTGTCATATGGGACTTTGTCAACTTGTATGTTTTCTTCCTGGAGGAACTTGATGAAATCTTTCCTTCAGTCTGTCATCTAAAACTTGCAGGCAGGATTAGGTGTGTGAATCCACCTGGTATTTCTGTTTCTTAAAGTTCTTTTGTTAAAATTATCAGTTTAGAAATATGAGCACTCAATTTTTCCTTATCTTTTTTTCTTTTTAAGTGTAAGTGGATTTGACTTTCACCTTGTCTCGGGTGAACCTGTGAAGCTCTCTAAGCATGTGAGAGTGTGAGTCAGCTTCAACAGTCAAATAGGAGTTCTACCAATAGTTTATTTGACTTGCCAAAGTTACGATTAGTTTTGTCCTAAGCCACTAACTTATTAAAAACTGTCTAAACAACTGAAAATATATTAAGACCCACCTTTTATTAGAATTCCTTTTTCCTTGGTTTGCATATCAATCCAATTAATACTGTCTGCATTGAGATTCATCCCAAAGACAGTCTCGGATACGAAATCGTAGTCAATGGAAAAGATAATGAAGTCATGATCGACTCTCATGACAACATCCTCTTTCATGGTCCTTATTCCAAATACAAGTAAGTCAAACTGAACTGCAACTAGCAGTAATGGCTCGGAACCTATGGCAAAGACAAAACTAGTTAATTTTAATATAAATTGCAATCACTCAACTATTTAAATTAAGGGAGAAGAGGTAAGAAATACTTTAACAAGTCACCTTTTAATGAGTAATGTTCATTCTTCCACTTTGCTTCCCCCCCTATTATTTAGCACTGCACTCAAATTTAGTCACAACAAATATATACACAAAACTGAAAGATTCTAAAATCATTTGAGAAAAACTCCAAAATACAGTATTTCGCTGCCAGATGGCGTGGATTGCCTTATTTTTTACTGATAAGAACAGAGGCTGTTAACCAAGTAATGGTCTGGAAGAGCTCCAACTTCATTCTTGAAAAATGGTGGATGTCTAGAATAAATGCTGGCAATCCTAAAATAAAAACATGGGGAAACTAGGCAACTCCCATGATTTTTGGGTTTTTTTGGTCGACTTTTTATTTTATGGAAAACCTCTCTTAAATTCAGGCTTGTCTTCTGTTTTAGATACTATTTTGCTCTACGGAACTATTCAAATTTAATTATGTGTCTCTCAGGTTTTCTCCATAAGACCACCCAAGTCATTTCATGCTGAATGCTATTTGTTACTCAGCCCTAAACTGCTAAAGGTGCAGAGAAGGATTGCAGGGGTTCCCACACTTGGCAATTTTAAGACTTGTGGACTTCATTTCCCAGAATTCTCTATGCTGGCTGGAGAATTCGAGGAGTTGAAATCCACAAGACCTCTGCTACAGGACCAACAGGATATTGGCTAAAGAATGGCTGCTAATTCCCATTGCTTTGAGATCTGAGTTACAGAAAAATTATTGCTTTTTGCTGATGTTCCTGCAAATTAGATCATTTGTGGGCCTAGGATTAAAAATGGTGACATGATCCAAATTTCTATATTTTCCCAGGCAACAGTATGAAATTTTTGTTCTTACCTTAGAATCAATGCCTGTTTTTTGAACATTTCAAATTCAAAATGTTTTGCACATATGTTAATGTGTGAAATTCAAATTGGACCATTGCAGAATCAAAACACTAAACAACTCAAAGTATTACTCAAAGTATGTATATTTCATTATGAATGTATTGTTTTAACTCTTGTCAGATTTTCCCCCCTGAACTACCATAGTATCTGCAATCTTAGCAGGAAAGGCAGCCTTTAGTTGGATGAGCTCAACATAGAGAGCAGGGTTTCTTAACCCTTTCGCCATCACACCACTCTTTTGTGTAATCCTAATGTGTACACTCCCTTAAAAATCCAAGTACCCAAATGAACACAAATGAACAAGGGAAACAATACAATGAAACGTGTGTGTGTGTGGGGGGGGGTGTTGGATTCATTGTAACAATATAAATAAGATATTCTTTAGACCTGACTGAATTTGGTATCTTCCCAAAGAAAAGGAACTGTTTGGGAAACACTGATCTAGGAGGTTAGGAGTCTTTGCCCCCCTAAAGTTAAAGCTAAAGGTTCCCCCTTTCAAGTTGTGCTAAGACTCTAGGGGGTGGTGCTCATCTCCATTTCTTACCCAAGGGAGTCAGTGTTGTCTGAAGACATTTCCATGGTCACATTGCCAGAATGACTATAGTAGTGATGGTAAACCTATGGAACGGGTGCCACAGGTAACAGGTGGAGCCATATCTGTTGGCATGAAAGCCATTGCCTTAGCTCAGCTCCAACGTGCATGTGCGTGCCAGCCAGCTGATTTTTGGCTTGCACGGAGGCTCTGGAAGGGCATTTTTGGCTTCCAGAGAGCCTCCAGGCAGATGGGAGAGGGCGTTTTTATGCTCCCCTGGCTCCAGGGAAGCCTTTGGAGCCTGTGGAGGGCAAAACATGAGCCTACTGGGCCCACCAGAAGTTGGGAAATGGGCTATTTCTGGCCTCCAGAGGGCCTCTGGGGAGCAGGGGAAGCAGTTTTTGCCCTCCACAGGCATTGAATTATAGATGTGGGCACTCATGCATGCACGATAGTGTGCGTGCATGCTCTCTTTTCTCACCTAAGGAAAAAAAAGTTCGCCATCACTGGACTATAGGCTGTGGTGCACAGAATGCTTGTTACCTTTCCACCAAAGTGGTACCTATTTATCTATTTGCACTGGAATGCTCTCAAACTGCTAGATGGGTAGGAACTGGGGTAAGAAACAGGAAGTCACTCCATTGCATGGTGCTTGGGTCTCTTTATCTGTTGCAGTATAGCATAAAAATGTTAGAATAGGATTATATCATAATTATATATATCTGGACCTCTAGCATAAAAATGCTCTACTACCCTGATTCTATTATAAGCCAGGATAGGACGGCACTAACTGCTTAGTCTGTATCACTGGTGAATTACAACAGGGAAACAAAAGGGCTCAATAAACATCTCACTGATAAACAAGTTTACATCACTCCAGACAGGACTTTATATGATCAAAGGGGGAGATTTACATTGCCTGAAGCAAACACAGGACGAGAGGGTGATTAAGAAGATTGATTGTGATAAGGCAGAAGGCTTCAGAGAAATTAGGTGTGAGAAACATTTGCTCTGAGGAAGTGTTTCTAGGAAATGATATCTGGGGGAAAGGAAGAACTCAAAAATATGTCATGTTTGAAGTCATGTTATTGGATGTTTGTGTATCACTTGACATGTACGTGTAATTATCCCCATTTCCTTATGCTCCCAAATAAAAAGGAATACACAACTCTATACTGTGTCACTTCACCCAGAGAGAGAATGTGTCCAAGTCTTCTTTCTAGGATTCGCGTTTGTGAGTGATCCCACACAGCTGAGTTGCTCTTAGCCCCTTTGAAGACATTGTCTTCATCAGGGACTTTGACAGCATCTACATTTATCCATGTAACAGCTTTCATATCTCTCAATACATCCCCTCCAGCTTAATAGGGTGAAGCCAGAGGGACTTATTTCAAGACTTCTTACCCAGAAGGCAAAGTTTTCTATGTTACATATTTGACTTCACAAAAAAATTTACGCATTAAACCCTAACTTTGAATCCTAAAGAGAATCAATGGAAAGCCAATCAGTGGACAGGAATAAACCTACCTATTACTTTACATGTGTGGTTATCGGGCTCCAGTTGATATCCAGGGTGGCATGTGCAGGAGTAACCGCCTTCTGTATTGACACAGGTCTGGCTACATTTAGCAAGTGCCAACTCTTTGCACTCATTGATGTCTTTGCAAGAGCGCCCATCACTTGTTAGGATGAACCCCTCATTGCAAGCACATTGCTGAAAATTAGAAAACAGGCGTTATTACCTATGTAAAGTTTCACTATTTCTCCTTCTCCTTACTCTGCCCTCCAGGGTTGATTCTCTGGAAACACAGAGTCCAAATACAAATTGAGATTTAATTTGCAAGTACATGTATGCGCTTAAGTAATACATTTGAAGGCATTGGGGTTTCCCCCCCCCCCAAATTATGTTTCACTAAAGAATTTTTTTTTTACAAAGTAAAACAATTCACATTTAAAGAAAAAGAAAAGGGGAAAGTGATAACAGAAATGAAAGGAAAGGGAAAAAACAAAGATATAAAGAGATGGTTTCCGGTTTTCTTTTAAAACACATGCATTTAGTCTTATTCTCTTGCTCTAAGGAAGGGGTTGTCCAACCTTGGCAACTTCAAGAGCTATTTGTTGGTGGAATTCTGGGAGTTGAAGTCTACAGGTTTTAAAGTTGCCAGGGTTGGATACCGCTGCTGTTCAGAGGTGGGTTCCTACCGGTTCTAATTGGTTCTTTAACTTAGTGATGATATCACAGAAGAAGTTCTGTTGGTGTCTCCTTGGGCGCCGCCGTCTTGGATTTTGTTTCTGCACATGCGCAGCAGCTATTTTTTTTTATTGCTGAGGGCGCACGCGTACGGTACAACCCTGAGCGAATTGGCAGCAAAAGGATCCAGATCCCACCCCTGCTGCTGTTAGATTACACTTTCAATCTGCTTGCATTGCTTGATGAGTTTTTATGATTTAATAGTAATCATCTCACCAGGATTATCTATCAGCACGTTCTAGTCAAATTATGATTAGGTCATCAACAAGATAATTTAACTCCTGAAGCTTTTCTGGTCTCTTTTCCTACTGCCTCACATTTTTATTTATTTTATTTTATTTATTTATTGGATTTGTATGCCGCCCCTCTCCATGGACTCGGGGCGGCTAACAACAGTGACAAAAAACAGAATGTAAAACCATCTGGGACTTCAATAATAATAATAATAATAATAATAATAATAATAATAATAATAATAATAATAATAATAATTTATTAGATTTGTATGCCGCCCCTCTCCGAAGACTCGGGGCGGCTCACAACAAGCGATAAAACAATATTGTACAGGCACAAATCTAATATTAAGAAAAAAACTAAAAACCCTATCAATTTAAAAAACCAAACAGCACATACATACCAAACATAAATTATAATAAGCCTGGGGGAAAGGTGTCTCAATTCCCCCATGCCTGGCGGTATAGATGGGTCTTAAGTAGTTTACGGAAGACAAGGAGGGTGGGAGCAGTTCTAATCTCCGGGGGGAGTTTATTCCAGAGGGCCGGGGCCGCCACAGAGAAGGCTCTTCCCCTGGGGCCCGCCAGACGACATTGTTTAGTCGACGGGACCCGGAGAAGGCCAACTCTGTGGGACCTTATCGGCCGCTGGGATTCGTGCGGTAGTAGGCGGTTCCGGAGGTATTCTGGTCCAATGCCATGTAGGGCTTTAAAGGTCATGACCAACACTTTGAATTGTGACCGGAAACTGATCGGCAGCCAATGCAGGCCACGGAGTGTTGTAGAAACGTGGGCGAATCTGGGAAGCCCCACGATGGCTCTCGCGGCTGCTTTCTGCACGATCTGAAGTTTCCGAACACTTTTCAGAGGTAGCCCCATGTAGAGAGCATTGCAGTAATCGAACCTCGAGGTGATAAGGGCATGAGTGACTGTGAGCAATGACTCCCTGTCCAAATAGGGCCGCAACTGGTGCACCAGGCGAACCTGGGCAAACGCCCTCCTCGCCACAGCCGAAAGATGATGTTCCAATGTCAGCTGTGGGTCGAGGAGGACGGCCAAGTTGCGCACCCTCTCTGAGGGGGTCAGTAGTTCCCCCCCCAGGGTAATGGACGGACAGATGGAATTGTCCTTGGGAGGCAACACCCACAGCCACTCCGTCTTGTCTGGATTGAGTTTGAGTTTGTTGACACCCATCCAGTCCCCAACAGCCCCCAGGCACTGGCACATCACTTCCACTGCTTCGCTGACTGGACATGGGGTGGAGATGTACAACTGGGTATCATCCGCATATTGATGATACCTCACCCCATGCCCTTGGATGATCTCACTCAGCGGTTTCATGTAGATATTAAATAGCAGGGGGGAGAGGACTGACCCCTGAGGTACCCTACAAGGGAGAAACCTGAGGTCGACCTCTGACCCCCCACTAACACCGACTGCGACCGACCGGAGAGGTAGGAGGAGAACCACTGGAGAACAGTGCCTCCTACTCCCAACCCCTCCAGTCGGCGCAGAAGGATACCATGGTCGATGGTATCGAAAGCCGCTGAGAGGTCAAGAAGCACCAGGACAGAGGACAAGCCCCTGTCCCGGGCCCGCCAGAGATCATCCATCAACGCGACCAAAGCAGTTTCCGTGCTGTAACCGGGCCTGAAACCCGACTGTTGAGGCCCTAGATAATCGGCTTCTTCCAAGGACCGCTGGAGTTGGAGCGCCACCACCTTCTCAACAACCTTCCCCATAAAGGGAAGGTTGGAGACTGGACGGTAGTTATTAAGCACGGCTGGGTCCAGGGAAGGCTTCTTGAGGAGGGGGCGCACAAGTGCCTCCTTATAAGGAGCCGGGAAGGACCCCCTCCCCAAGGAGGCGGTGACAATCTCCTGGACCCAGCTCCGTGTCACCTCTCGACCAGCCGAAACCAACCAAGAGGGACACGGATCCAGTAAGCAGGTGGCAGAACTCACAGCTCCAATGGCCTTGTCCACTTCATCAGGTGTCACCAAGTCAAACTCCTCCCAGACAGATGGACAAAGACGTTTAGCCCCAGTCACCTCGACTGACTCATTGTCAGCCGATACTGCTATGCAATTGGAGTCGAGTTCCGCTCGGATCCGAGCGACTTTATCAGCGAAAAGTGAGTTAAATTCCTCAGCACTGCCCTGCAAGGGTTCCCCAACTCCCCCCTGGTTTAGAAGGGAGCGGGTCACCCTAAACAGGGCAGCCGGGCGGGATTCCGCTGATGCAATCAAGGCGGCATGGTACGCGCATCTTGCCGCCTTGAGCGCCACTTTGTAAGTCTTAATAAAAGCTCTTACAAGTGTTCGGTCGGATTCGGACTTACTCTTCCTCCATCGCTTCTCTAGACGTCTCTTCTGGCGTTTCAACTCCCGGAGCTCCTCGTTGAACAACTTCAACAACTCTTGCCTTTGTACTTCTTGTTCAAAATATTTTATAGTTGGAGTTTAATTACCAACATTTTCAATGAACAGTCTTATTTTCTTTTATCTAGTTTTATATTAATGGTTCTCACAATGCAGGTTATTCTCAGACATGGGAACCAGAACCAGAGTTTGAAAGTATTACTTCTTTATTCAGCCAATCAAACAATAATGCAGATTTTACATTACAACTGGGAAAACTATTGCTTTGATTATATATATCTTTGTTGCCAGCAAGATGCCTCTGCATTTTAATACTGTCATAACCCTCTCCCCAAATACTGTATTTTTCAGAGTATAAGGCGTACCCTTTCCCCGCCTAAAAGAGGCTGAAAATTTGGGTGCATTTTATACTCCAAATGTAGCTTTTTTGAAGCTCCCCCCCCCCACCCCTAATGAGTTACTAACAATCTTCTTGGCTTGCAGGATTTTTTTCATTCCTACTCTCTCCAAACAAGTTTTTATTCCAGCCCTAGGTTTTTGTAGGTTTGTTTTCATTGCTACTCCCTCCGAAGATTATTTTTTTCAGCCCTAACCAGGGGATAAAATAATGAGTTGAGGCTGACCAGACTAAGGATGCTAGCCAGATGAATACCTGGTAGGTGGGTTCCCCCCCCCTATTTTCCTCTCTCAAAACTTAAGCTGTGTCTTATACGCCAGTGCATTTTATACGACATTTCCCATTTTTTCATGGTTACAATCACTATCCTTTTGCTATAATAGTAGCAACAAGTCCATATTGTATTATTATTCGAGAATGGCTATCTATTTTTCCTATTTTGAAAGAATTTTAGCATAAAGCTTAGGACAGTGATGGTGAACCTTTGACAGGTAGCACGCGGAGCCATATCTGCTGGCACACGAGCCGTTGCCCTAGCTCAGCTCCAAAGTGCATGTGTGTGCTGGCCAGCTGATTTTTGGCTCACCCAGAGGCTCTCGGAGGGCGTTTTTGGCTTCCAGAGAGCTTCCAGGGAGAATGGAGGAGGGCGTTTTTACCTTCCTCTGGCTCCAGAGAAACCTTTGGAGCCTGGGGAGGGCAAAACATGAGCCTACTGGGCCCACCAGAAGTTGGGAAATGGGCTATTTCTGGCCTCCAGAGGGCCTCCGGGGAACAGGGGAAGCTGTTTTTGCCCTCCACAGGCATTGAATTATGGTGGTGGGCACTCATGCATGCACAATAGTGCACGCCCACACTTTTTTGGCACCCGAGGAAAAAAAGGTTCGCCATCACTGGCCTAGGAGGAAGCAAATCTCCTTAACCCATTTTTTTCCTTCTACAATTCAATTCAATTCAATTTATTAGATTTGTATGCCGCCCCTCTCCGAAGACTTGGGGCGGCTCACAACAGTAATAAAAACAGTATAATAATGGAACAAATCTAATAATAAAATATATAAAAACCTCAACAATTAAAAACCATACAGCACATACACATCAAACATGAAATATAATAAGTCTGGGGGAGATGTCTTAGTTCCCCCATGCCTGGCGATATAGGTGAGTCTTAAGTAACTTGCGAAAGACAAGGAGGGTGGGGGCAGTTCTAATCTCAGGGGGGAGCTGGTTCCAGAGGGCCGGGGCCACCACAGAGAAGGCTCTTCTCCTGGGGCCCGCCAAATGACATTTTTAGTTGATGGGACCCGAGAAGGCCAACTCTTCAGTTCTTATGTTATCCATTTTTAAGCATCATCCTAAGCATCATCAACATTCTAATGCTGGTCTTCACTTACAGGCCCATGAGGAGACTTGTAACAAATGTGAGCACACAGTTTTTTACATGGCACGGCACAATGGTTGCCTTCATCCATTCCATCTTGGCAGTCGGGTTTCCCATTGCAGACCAAAGTGTAATTGACACAGGTATCACCACACTGAAACTCATAGCTATGGCAGCTCCTGGGCTTACCTGGAAAAGCAAAGAGGACTTCAAGATTCTAGTTTTAGCACAATTATATATAAAATAACCATTGAAATCTAATGAAGCATGAGCCAAATTCAATGCGACTTACCCTTTGATTGATTTGGAATGGGTATGGGGAGAATAATACAAGTCATCAAAGAATTTGGAACTTTGTTGTTTTAGATGTTGATAGAAGCGAGAATGCTCCATGCATAAAAATAGAAAGATATCCTAACTGGAAGAAATGGAAGAAGAATGGCTGGAAACTGATGGAATTAGCAGAGATGGTCAAAACCCTGTAATGTAATATACAACACGTATAAAATTGTAAATAGAAATAAGAATCTTTAAGTTAAAAACAATAGCCTTAGATATGAAAAATATATAATACGACAAGCTGTATTACTGAAATTATATTTGGGGGAGGGTGTTTATGTGAAAAATTTCAATAAAATGTACTTTGAAACCCCCCCAAAAACCTTTGACTTTGGGATTTGCTGATTAGACAAGTATGCTCTAGAAAAGGCTAATCCATATTAAGTATGCAAAAGTAGAAATTTGAGGCTGCAATGTTATATTTTATTCTAGTATGCAGAAAAGAGAAGTTGTCAGTAGCTGTTCCCTTTCCTCTTTAACCTACAGTTCTCTCTCTCTCTTCCCCTTCCCTCTTTGCCCATTGTTTCCATTTCCATTTTTATTTTATACTTTGATAAGTTTAATAAAGTTGTATTTTTTTTAAAAAAGGAGAACATGAGCGCAACAATCTGGCAAGCACAAATGGAAATAAATGGCAACAGCGCATGGTGAGAATGAGGTGCCCCACAATATCCTTAAATTTCAACTCCATAGGACATTAAACTAAAAACATTTAAAGACTAACATAGAACTGCTGTCATTGTAACTTGGCTCTTGTTTTGCAGCACTTCTCTCTGTTAAGCTAATGCCTCCTAAGAAAGACAGATCCCTCCCACCACTTCAAAAAACAAGACTATTGCACCAGCTACCAAGATGGAGAAAGTTTACATACATCCAAGCTCATCAGTCCCGTCTCTGCAGTCACGTTCCCCATCACAATTCCATTGATCTGGGATGCATTGTAATGAGTGGTTGCATTGCCATTGATGGGCACCACATTGTTTCTTTGGAAATCCACAGTCCTGTAAAAACCAACCAACCAATCAATCCATCCATCAAGAACTTCTGCTGTACAACAATGAAACATTTGAAATACCTGGAGATTTGAGAAAGCATAGGTTCATTAGTGGGTTGCTACCGGTATGGTAAAGGACGGTGCACCAGTAGCAATCGTTGCGTTGCGCACCTTTGGGTCTCTTGCATGCGCATACCCCAGCATGGGTTTACATCTGTGCATGCACAGGGAACAAAATCTCACAAGGGGACACACGAGATTTCGGTGTTTTTTTACTTCTGCCCATGGAAGCAAAAAAATTACCTTTTTAAAAAAACTAATATTTTTATTGGTTTTTATAATATAAAACACATACACAACATATGACATATAACATGTGCTCAGTGATTGCGCCCACCACCAGACAATCAATCACACCCCACCACTAGTTGGGGGTATTTCTTGTATAAATCATTTAAACCCAAGAGTGAAATATTTCTTTACATATTATAGAGTGATTCCAACTTGTTTCTTATAACTTGGTCTCGGATCCTACTCGCCATATATCA
The DNA here is from genome assembly GCF_031021105.1 of Erythrolamprus reginae. NCBI lineage: Eukaryota > Metazoa > Chordata > Lepidosauria > Squamata > Dipsadidae > Erythrolamprus > Erythrolamprus reginae. Next base: position 227,436,104 of record NC_091951.1, on the reverse strand, counting down.
TCTTACCTTGTCCCATCGCCCCATCAGCTGTTGCAAATCAGTTTCATTAGTCAAATTCATCCCTTTATCCGTAATCTCGAATTGAATGGGGTCCACCATATACCTACACCAATTTTGCATTGTCCATTTTGCCGCATCCTTCCAACCCAAGACTATTACCGCCTGAGCGCTTTCTATCGCTGCTTGTTTTATTTCTCTGTATTCTCCCATCTCACTACTTTTTACTAATACTGCCATTTCCTTAGTAATCGTCCATCTTATATTTAATATCCTATTAATATCCTCTTGCACTTTTTGCCAAAAGTTCTGCACCACTGGGCATTCCCAGAGCATATGCATAAACACTCCTTTATCTTGGCACCCATGCCAACAGATACCTTTAACGTTCTGCTGAAAGTGTGCAAGTTGAACGGGTGTGTAATACCACTTATGTAATATTTTCCTTCTCATTTCCCTAACCCTTGCATTCTTGATTTTCCTTATATTCTCTACTGTATTTTCCATCTCTTGCACCTCTACTTGTATCTCATTTCGCCACCATTTAGTCAATCCTTGGATCACATCCCTGTCTGACTTCACTAACATCTTATATATATATTGGTTGCTTGCGCCTTTGTACCCTCAGTTTTTTCTCTTATTATTTTCTCTAGCTCTATCTCCTCCCTAAATAGTGCTTCTTTATTCTCCCTTTCATTCAGATATTTACATATTGCATTTATTTGTAGCCATCTTCCCTTACCCAACCAACATTCTATACGATTTCTACTTGACAAAAAAATTACTGAAATCTGCTGGAAGTTTGTCCTTGGAACAAACTTCCAGCAGACGTGGTAGATAAATCCACAGTAACTGAATTTAAACATGCCTGGGATAAACATATATCCATCCTAAGATAAAATACAGAAAATAGTATAAGGGCAGACCAGATGGACCATGAGGTCTTTTTCTGCTGTCAGTCTTCTATGTTTCTATGTTTCTATCTTGCACACACACGCTGGGATGCATGCATGCGCATGCATGAGATCTGAAGCGGCGCAAGCGGCGCACCAATAGCGGCGGTAATGGGAATCCGCCCCTGTATAGGTTCTCCTGCTTGAGCAGGGGGCTGGACTAGAAGACCTCCAAGGTCCCTTCCAGCTGTATTGTATTCTTCTTGCCTGCTGGCAACGTTACACTGACTTGGCTTAGAGATGCTTATACTGCTGTAGAAAAAAATGCTATCTGAGCCGTGATACGGAGAACTTGGGGGCAATGAAAACAGGCACAATTAAGAAGAAACCTGGAAAATGTGTTTCTGGGAAGGGACCTTTTGATTTGCTGAGAAGTCTGCCTATACAGACTGCATATCTTTAGAAAGAAGTACAGTGGCACCTCTACTTAAGAACTTAATTCATTCTGGAACAGATTCTTAAGTAGAAACGTTCTTAAGAAGAAGCAATTTTTCCCGTAGGAATCAATATAAAAGCAAATAAAGTGTAAACCCATTAGGAAAGAAATAAAAGCTCGGAATTTTGGGGGGGGGGGGAGGAAGAAGAAGAGGAGGACAGTCACTGCCGAAGAAAGAAGGTGAGGTGAGAGGAATCAAAAAAATTCAAAACTTTAAGGCTTAAAAAAAACAGAGGGACTCTGAGGCAGCGAGGAGAAGCACGAGCCTCCCAAACACCCAGTGTGAGGCTGCCTCCCATACACCGGCTGCTGCTGCTGCCACCTGCTGCCTCTTCCTTCCCATGCTGAAGGGCTCCCTTCTTTTCTTGCTCACTTGCTTTGTAGCCAGGGCCTTTCCTTCGCTGTGGTGACTCCTTGGCTGCCCAGAGTCAAGGGAGAGTTTCTTTTCTCTGGGCCCTGGCAGAGGTTTATTCCCTCTCCAAGCGCCCAGAGAAAGGAAAATACTTCATTCGCTCTGGACTGCCAAAGCCTCCTTAAGCGCCACCGAAAGGCTCCTCTGGCAGCCCAAGATAACCAGGATTAAAGGGGGAATGGCAGGAAACTAGCCAGGCCTTTGTGCCGCTTTCAATTTCCTGGGAAATTTTTCCGGGCTCAGGTTCTTAAGTAGAAAATGGTTCTTAAGTAGAGGCAAAAAAATCTTGAACAACCGGTTCTTAGCTAGAAAATTAGAGGTGTTCTTAAGTAGAGGTACCACTGTATCTTAACATCTCTAGCAGTTTGGAGGCATTTGGTACCTATTATTTGGAATATGTCGGGTACTAGCAGTGACCGTAACCATAAGTATTCAGAAATAAGCATCCCACTTTTTTTTCTTTTTATGGTCCTGTATTCCCTTATATTGGGATGGAGCCGGGGCGATTGGATGGAGCTGATCATTTACTGGCCGGATGCCCTTCCTGATGCCACATGGAGTTCACAGCAGATATTTTTTCTTCCTGCCCTGATAGAGAAACGCCTGCCATTGCCCATGACTGAACTCTCAGCCTCCTCAGGGTCAGGCAGTCTTCTTAATCTCTAGGTGACCACCCCACTGCTTAAGCATCCCACAATTAAGGCTACTTAATTCTCAATTAAAGGCAAGGACTGCAGTGGAGTATCCCAGTAGCTTATTCCATCTGCTGAGTGGTTGAGATGGCACCGTATTGTCCTGTTTGCCCCCAAAGGGACAGCTAGCTTACTTTAGGGATTTCACCATTTGTACCTGCTCGTCTGACCCGTCTTTGCAATCCGTGTCCCCATCACAAAGCCATTGCTTCAGGATGCATTCTCCACTTCCGTGGCATTTGATTTCATCGTGGTAGCAGGAAGCTTGTCTGGGGGCCGGGCAGTCTTCTTCGTCGGAACGGTCCTCGCAGTTGTAATTTCCATCACAGTGCAAGAAAGTAGAAATGCACTGCCCGCTTTTGCATTGGAAGTGCAGGCCATCGCATTTGATCTGGGCTGCAAGCAGATAATGATGTTTAACCTTCCCGTGTTTCACGCCTCCCCCGAAAATGTATCCAGACAGCAGGAATCAATTAGTAAGTAACAATAGCTTTAAAGATTATATAAAAGGAATGCTATTTACCTTACATGGTAGAAAGGTAATACGTGCAGCAAAAGATTGATGTTCCCTATTTAGCCATGACATTGTAATACTGTGTTTCCCCCAAAATAAGACATTTATTTATTTATTTATTTGTTTGTTTGTTTGTTTATTTATTTGTTTGTTTGTTTGTTTATGTCCAGTATTTATTTATTTATTTACTTACTTACTTATTTACTTACTTACCTACTTACTCACTTACTTACTTATTTATTTACTTACTTACTTACTTACTTACTTACCTACTTACTTACTTACTTACTTACCTACCTACCTACCTACTTACTTACTTACTTATTTACTTACTTACTTACCTACTTACTCACTTACTTACTTATTTACTTACTTACCTACTTACTCACTCACTTACTCACTTACTTACTTACTTACCCACTTACTCACTAACTCACTTACTTACTTATTTACTTACTTACTTACTTACTTACTGTCATCAAAAAAGGCACCAGATCTTATTTGGGGGGGGGGACACTCACCTTACTTGCGCATGTCGCCCCCCAACTCCTTTTTGCTGTCAGAGACCTAACTCTAACCCTAGCCTTGCTCTAAGACAGTGGTTCTCAAACTTTCTAGTGCCGCGACCCCTTAATACAGTTCCTCATGTTGTGGTGACCCCCAACCATAAGTCTAGCACCAATTGTCCCAACAGAGCTTTAAGCTGATTGGCAGGAAGGTCAGAGAGACACTCCCACTGTAAACGCCTGATTGGTCGGATTGTAAAAATATGTTCCAAGACACCAGAATAGAAACTTAGTTCCTAACACCATGGGAAATTTGTCTTTTCCCATGGTCTTAGGCGACCCTTGTGAAATGATCATTCGACCCCCAAAGGGGTCCCGACCCCTAGGTTGAGAACCACTGCTCAGGCTACCTTGTGGAAACCACATTTTCCTAGTTATATGAGTGCAGAACAAGAGTTAGGAAGCCACTGGTCTCGGCCATAAAAGAGTCACAATTATTAGAACTGGGGGGGGGTGCTTCTTAAGGGTTCCCCCAAGCCCTCTGTTAAGTTCCAAATGTGGTTTCCAGAAGTCAGCCTGTGATCTTAGAGCAGACAGCTGTTAAACATGGTGAGGAGTCTTCCGTAACACATGCAGGACAAACCAAGTCATGTCTTATTTTGCATTTGTAGGCTATGCCCCTTCCCCCAAGTAGCTGAGGGAAAATATTTGGTAGAGATGGTGTGTATGGTGTGGTTAGAAACTAGGAGAGTGTCAGTTCTAGTCCCACTTTAGGCTTGAATCAAGCTGGATGGCCTTGGGCCAGTCGGTCTCTCTCTCTCAGCCTTAGGATGTAAGCAATGCCAAATCACTTCTGAAATCTTGCCAAAAAATAACAACAACCCCCCCCCCCCCCAAAAAATGTGGAAACTAGTCCCAACAGCCTCCAGGACTATAGGGCAGTGATTCCCAACCTTGGCAACTTGAAGATATTTGGACTTCAACTCCCAGAATTCCCCAGCCAGCGAATGCTGGCTGGGGAATTCTGGGAGTTGAAGTCCAGATATCTCCAAGTTGCCAAAGTTGGGAAAAACTACTCTAGGGCACCAAAATAAAATAAAAGAGTTAATATGAGATGGGAAAGGCTGTCTTCACTGCGTGTAACTAACAACCTGATATGGGAAAAGGGTTTTCTCCAGAAATCTGAGCCCTGAGAAATTTAGGCAACTTAAGTCAATGTCACCACTTTAAATTTGGCTCAGAAAAACATAACACAGCCAACATAACTCTGTGAAACTTCAGACTAAGTGTAGATTCCTGTTGATTTCTTTTTTCCAAAGCATCCCAAATAGAGACCATTGCCCTCATCTAGTGAAGAAGTTATTAGGTAGAGTTGCTCACCTTGTTGGGACTCTATGTCTAATAGCCTATACCTCAAAGCTTGATTGCCTCCAGCCACTGAAGTGCCCCCACAAGTTTTCATCTCATTCAGTGACAAGGAGAAATAGAAATGGGTATCGCTAGCATTTATGTTGCCTTTGCCTCAACCCCCTAATCATTTAGCCAAGTAGCTTCAAATGTACAGTGTTCCCTCGATTTTCGTGGAGGATGGGTTCCAAGACCACCTGCGGAAGCTGAATTTCCACGAAGTAGAGATGCGTAAGTAAATACACTATTTTTGGCTATGAACAGTATCCCAAGCCTTCCCTTAACACTTTAAACCCCTAAATTGCAATTTTCCATTCCCTTAGCAACCATTTAGATTATTACATACCATGTTTATTTATTAAAGTTTATTAAAAAAATATATTTATTAAAGGCAGACGAAAGTTTGGTGATGACATATGACATCATTGGGCGGGAAAAACCGTGGTATAGGGAAAAAACCCGTGAAGTATTTTTTAATTAATATTTTTGAAAAACCGTGGTATAGACATTTCGCAAAGTTCGAACCCACGAAAATCGAGGGAACATTGTATTTCAAAGAATTTCCTATTTGTTCCAGCTACAACCTGCCTAGAAAACCAATAATCTAAAAACCGGTTGTTCGTTCTTAGATGTCTGTCTTTCCTGCCCTGGCTTACCACAGTTTTTTTCATCTGCCCCATCAAAGCAGTCTGTGTTCCCATCACATAGCCAACTCTCCAGGATACACACAGTATTGCCATCACAACGTAAAGCACAGAGGGGGGTTGGCGTCCAGCAGTTAAGTTCATCAGAGCCATCAGGGCAATGTTGTATCCCATCGCACCGATACTTCTCATGTATACATCTGTGGTCACTCTGGCACTGGAAGACCCCTTCAAGAGAGACACATTACAATAAATCCTTATATTCAAGCATTCAGAATTGCAGGTTTCTTTTTTTTTTCCTTATTAAGCTGATCTCAGCATAGACTATTTACAATGCCAGTTGCCATGTTCAGGAAGAGAAGATTTTAATCTTTTACATAAGTAAATCTGGCTTTGATGCGGACTTATTTTTATTATTATTATTATTATTATTATTATTATTATTATTATTATTATTTATTAATTTGCATGCCGCCCCTCTCCGCAGACTCGGGGTGGCTTGCAGCAGTGATAAAAACAATATACAATAAACAAATCTAATCTTGAAGGCTAAAATAACAGTTTACATTAAAGACCTAAAACCCCCATTATATAAAAAGCATACACACAAACATACGGTACCATACATAAAACTACATAGTCAAGGGGAGATGTCTCAGTTCCCCCATGCCTGACGGCAAAGGTGGGTTTTAAGAAGTTTACAAAAAGCAAGGAGGGTGGGGGCAATCCTAATCTCTGGGGGGAGTTTGGTTCCAGAGGATTTAGCCACATGTATCAAGATTGTCTATTTCATTAGGTTAAGAGTTGCTCTGTTTGCTCGTAACAGTGCATATGATGCAGTATTTGGTTTATTTAATCATTACTTAAGTCATTCCCCATTTAAACCCCCTGGCAATACCTGGAACAGATACATCATCTTGGGGACTATCATCATTTTTAATTTTCTTATTTTAGCCAATCTCCTTAACCTTTTCTCTTTCCAGGTCCTCATCTGTTTTAACATTCTCCTCCATATCTGTCTATAATTAAACTCCACAATTTTTCCTGGATTACTCAATAACCAAATCCCAAATATTTCATTTTCTTTAGTCCCAACTTCAACCCTGATTCCTTAGAAACATAAAAGATTGAGGGCAGCAAAAGACCTCATGGTCCATCTAGTCTGCCCTTATACTATTTCCTATATTTTATCTTACAATGGATATATATTTATCCCAGGCATGTTTAAATTCAGTTACTGTGGATTTACCAACCACGTCTGCTGGAAGTTTGTTCCAAGCATCTACTACTCTTTCAGTAAAATAATATTTTCTCACGTTGCTTTTGATCCTTCCCCCAACTAACCTCAGATTGTGTCCCCTTGTTCTTGTGTTCACTTTCCTATTAAAACACTTCCCTCCTGAACCTTATTTAACCCTTTAACATATTTAACCCTGCTGTTCTGTTTAAGAAAAGTAACAAATCTTCTGTTCCCGGGTCACCCTGACCCGGACCGAAAACTCTTCATTTGCAGTGCTTATGTTTGGTCTTTTTGAAAGCTTTTTTCACTTGGAAAGTAGTCTGAACATTTCTGCACACAATGATATGAAAATTGAAATGAAAAAAGTAAATCTTATTGGTTTATTTTGCGGATATAATGCACGCCCCCCCCATTTTTGTGAAATTTTTTTCAATTTATGGATAGTTTTGCTTGCAAAATGCATTCTATTTTACTAAAGTTGGTATGGGATTGGTAGCTTGAACATTTCTGAACATAATGATATGAAAATTGAACTTGAAAAATTGATGCATATTGGTTTATTTTGTTGATGAAATGCATGCCCCCCCGTTTTTTTAAAATAGTCTTCACTTTATGGATAGTTTTGCTAGCAAAATACATTCTATTTTACTAAAGTTTGTGTGGGATTGGTAGCTTGAACATTTCTGAACATAATGATATGAAAATTGAACTGGAAAAATTGATGCATATTGGTTTATTTTGCACATAAATGTATGCCTCCCCCCGTGTTCAATTATTTCAATTTATATAAAAATTATGCTGTTAATTTCAAACTTACATACTTTTTTTTAGTAAAATGGATTTGTTTCATAAAATTAGTCCTCTGGCTACAATGTGGTTGATTTTCAAAAGGATATTCCAAATATTTCTAGACAAATATGTATAAACAGTGACAATAATGGCACATAGCAAGGCCGGGGGTGGGGGGTGGCCTTTTTGTGGCAAAAATAAACCAATAAGAACCATTTTTTTCAGTTCATTTATATTTTTCTTATATTCAGAAATGTTCAATTTAGTATATCAAACCTTTTGGGGGGAAATTCCTTAGGGATTTGTAGCCTTAAAAAAATAGAAATTGACACGAAATTAAAAAAGGATGGGGGGGGAGGGGCTTTTTGATCAAAATAAAAATATAAGTCTCAATTTTTCCAGTTCAATTTTCATATCATTATGTTCATAAATGTTCAAACTAGTTTTCCAGTTGAAAAAGTTTTCAAAAAGATCAAATTCAAGTACCTAAAAAAATTATTTTTGGTCCGGTCATATACGAACAGAAACAGACTCGAAGTTATGATTTTTTTTTGCCCAGAAAACAATTAGCCACCACCCCAAAAATATTTTTTGATGATCAGCATTGTTAAATTGAGTAAATGAATGCCTAAGATTTTAAAGAATATTTCGGATTTGGAGGATAAAAAAATAAAAAGTGAAAATGGTTGCAAGCAGCCGAGGGGGGGGGGGAGGCCTTATTTCTGATATTAAAAAACCAATAAGAATCATTTTTTTCAGTTCCTTTATATTTTTCTTATATTCAGAAATGTTCAAGCTACCAATCCCACACCAACTTTAGTAAAATAGAATGCATTTTGCAAGCAAAACTATCCATAAATTGAAAAAAAAATCACAAAAACGGGGGGGGCGTGCATTATATCCGCAAAATAAACCAATAAGATTTACTTTTTTCATTTCAATTTTCATATCATTGTGTGCAGAAATGTTCAGACTACTTTCCAAGTGAAAAAAGTTTTCAAATTGACCAAACATAAGCACTTCAAATGAAGAGTTTTCGGTCCGGGTCGTATGTGACCCGAACAGAAGATTTGTAACTTTTTTTGCCCAGCAAAAACTAAGCCCCCCACCCCCCAAAAAAAATTCTCATAGAGAGAACCCCTGAAATGATGAACCAGCATGAAATTTCAAGTTTCAGATATGCAGGGAAAATTTTTTACAGGGACTCAAACTTGGCTTCGGGTCGCATACGACCCGAACAGAACAGCAGGGTTAAATGTTTCTATCATGTCCCCCCTTTTCCTTATGTCCTCCAGACTATACAGATTGAGTTCATTAAGTCTTTCCTGATACGTTTTATACTTAAGACCTTCCACCATTCTTGTAGCCCGTTTTTGGACCCGTTCAATTTTATCAGTATCTTTTTGTAGGTGAGGTCTCCAGAACTGAACATAGTATTCCAAATGTGGTCTCACCAGGGGATATAAGGGGATCATAATCTCCCTCTTCCTGCTTGTTATACCTCTAGCTATGCAGCCAAGCATTCTACTTTCTTTCCCTACCACCTGACTGCACTGTTCACCCATTTTGAGACTGTCAGAAATCACTACCCCTAAATCCTTCTCTTCTGACGTTTTTGCTAACACAGAACTGCCAATACAATACTCAGACTGAGGATTCCTTTTCCTTCTTGATTTCTATCTGCTCTCTCCCATTTAACAGACTTCTGGGAGTCCACATGTACCATATTTTTCAGAGTATAAGATGCACTGGAATATAAGATGCATCTTAGTTTTGGGCGAGGAAAATAAGGGGGGAAATCTGCATCTACCAGGTATTCATCTGGCTAGCATCCTTGATCTGACCAGCTTCAGCACATTATTTCATCCCCTAGTTAGGGCTGGAAAAATCCTTCTTTAGGGAGAGTAACAATGAAAAAGATCTGGGAAGATCGTTAGCACCGCTTTAGGGCTGGGGGGGAAAAGCTCCCCCCCCCCCCCAAAAAAAGCTACATTCAGAGTATCAGGCTCTTTTAGGAAGGAAAAAAGTGCATCTTATTCTCTGAAACATTGGAACATCATCTTTCGGCTGTGGAGAGGAGGGTGTTTGCCCAGGTTCACCTGATGCACCAGTTACAGCCCTACCTGGACAGCGAGTCATTGCTCATAGTCACTCATGCCCTCATCACCTCGAGGTTCGATTACTGCAACGCTCTCTACATGAGACTACCTTTGAAAAGTGTTGGGAAAATTCAGATCGTGCAGAACGCAGCCGCAAGGGCCATCGTGGGGCTTCCAAGATTCGCCCACGTTTCCTCAACACTCCGTGGCTTGCATTGGCTGCCAATCAGTTTCCGGTCACAATTCAAAGTGTTGGTCATGACCTTTAAAGCCCTACATGGCATTGGACCAGATTACCTCTGTAACTGCCTGCTACCGCACGAATCCCAGCGACCACAGAGTTGGTCTTCTCCACAGAAATATGCAGAAAACTAAACCGTAAAAATGGAAGACACCACTACAGTAGTAGAAAGCAGAAGAAACTACTCAGACCCAAGATTCTTCAGCAGACATAGACCTAAAGATCTAGAATCTGTGGGAATTAGCCTTGTTTCACAAGATAATATTCTCCTTCTTGCCAGGTGTTTCTCCCAGCTCGTTATTGACCAAAACAATATTTTTGCAGTTCCACTGCTATCTCCTAAGTCACATTGCCGCCACCATCTCCTACTTCCTACTTTGTTGTCATTCCGGAATTGAGGTGATGAGTGATATTAATGTGCCATGGATAATATAAAACAGCTTTCTGCCTTCCTTCTGTAATAAGGATTCCTTAGAGAGGTCAAACTGTTAATAGTGGCTGTACCAGCTTTTAACTGACGTTAGGCTAACTCAGCAAGGTGAGAGAGAGAATAGCGTTTCCACCCATTCTGGGTCCTGCCCATCCCTGTGTAGCCCAGTCTCCTAGAGTTCCACATTCCCTGCAGGCTTTTCACAGCCACCTATCAACTCACCTCTGGAGGTTCATGTAGATTATTTTTCCTCCTTCTGTTGCAGCTCCTGGCGAAGGAAGGAAAGGCTGTTATTAGTACCAGTTTGCTCTTTCTGTACTTGCCCTCTGCTCTTCCCACGTCGCATATTCAACTCCTTCCTATCTGAGGGGCTCATCTTCTGGCATTGTTTTGATGCTTTTCTTGGGGTTTTCTTACTAAGGATACTGGAGAAGGCTGCCATTTCCTTCTCCAGTAGACCACATTGTGCCACCATCCCCCCACTAGGACCTGTCTGATTGGGTGGCCCTGCACAGCATAGCTCATTGCTTCATTGAGCTTCGCAAGGCAAAACATTGATCCCTGAAGAGGGTAAAAGGGGTAAAATACATACCTCTAATTCCTGGAGGAGGCACTCCAAGCTGTCCGGGGTGTCCTCCTCCAGGCTGGCCAAACCGGCCAAACTGTCCTGGGAAGAATCCTGTGGACGACAATGATCACATTTTCCATTAAGGACACCAGTCCCTGCTGATTTGTGGGAAAAGAGCCATTGCACCAGAGCTTGGGGGCATGTGGCTAACCTAAGTACTTTCTCCCAAGGGCCGGGTGTCCCCCTGCTCCGCTGCCCAGAGCGCTCCAGCACAGCTCAGTCAGGTGAGGAGAACTAACTAGGGGGACACCACCCCTCCCCAACTGAGAAGACTTTGTCTTACTTACCCAAGGACTGGAGGATCTCTCCCATGAGGCCAGGTCCAGGCTGCTCCCTGACCTCACTTCAGTGGACATTGCATCCTGCAAATGAAGATACGGAGGCTAAATCCTAAACTTTCTGCATCCCAGTAAGATTGAGAAAGGAGAGGGTGCATCAGGCCCTATGGGCCAACAGCAAGCCTTAAGGTTAGGGCGATGCCTTCAGTCCTGATGGGAGGGGGAGAAAGTTTTTGCAAGCCTTAAGCTTAGAAGGATATCTACCATAATTACTCCCCCTCCCATAAGGAGTCAAGGCATCGCCGAAACCCTAACGCTCACCCTCTGCCCCCCTACCAAAGGTTTCTTACCTCCGAGGGCTCTCGACCCCAGATTGTATGGATCGTCACTCTGGGGGAAGAAAACAAAGGGGACAAAGATCAAAAGCAGCCATGGCCCATTTTGCAAAAGTGGCCATGTGGAGGCTCCCAGAGCCCTTCCAGCTGGCCTGCCAAGGGGTTTGGCCTGCCAGTGGGGCTGCCCTGTGTCACCTGTCCTATGACACAAGCAGCAGCAGCAGAAGCAGAGACGCCTCCCCTCTGCACGTTTTTTTACCTACCCTGAACCCTGGCTGGTTTGTCCATCCTGTGGGTTCTGAAATGAGAAGGCAAATATATCTATTGGCATAATTTCTTGGCAGGATGTCTGCCATTACAGTGGGTAGGGGGTCTTACCAGTGGCCTTACCAGTTCCTCAGTGGACTCCACAATAGGGGAGAGCCCTGGAGTCCACTTGCTGGGTATGTCCATCCTGGGGAGAGAACGAAGGGCCTGAGTCATTCTTCCGTTGGCCAAAGTAGAGGCAGAGGGTAGAGATGCCTCCCCTCTTGTAAACCTTACTCCTAGCCACCTTCTTGGGGGCTTCAGAGTCCCTCAACTGAGAGGACACTCACCCCACGAAGGGCAGGTCCCTGCCGGACTTTATTCCACTGGGGGTCCTGGCAGCCCCAGCCATCGACACCTGCAAGTAAAAAAAATCCAAAGAGCTCTTCTTCAGTTTTCTAGGCTGGCCTAGTTCCCCCCAGCGGGATTTCCACCCTTCCCCCACCCAGATTTGAGGAATGGCCACCCACTGGCCACGTTGCGGTACCGTACTTACCCCAGGAAATATCTCATCTCCTCCTCCTCCTCCTCCTCTTCCTCCTCCTCCTCCTCCTCCTCCTCCTCCTCTTCCTCCTCCTCCTCCTCCTCCTCCTCCTCTTCCTCCTCCTCCTCCTCCTCCTCCTCTTCCTCCTCCTCCTCCTCCTCCTTCAGTGCTGCCCAAAAGAAGAAGGTGGCATGTGAAAAACATCCATCTCTAGCTGAGCCTCTCCTTTCTCAGCCTGGCCTGTCAGCCTGCCCATCTTTTTGCCCCTGAAGGCCCCTCTGCATGAAAGCCATTTTGGGGAGAGGATCTTACAGACTCTGCAGACCTCCAGTGGTGCCTAGAGATGGGCAGCAACCACCACGGGGTGGAAGGCCGTTCTACCAATAAAAATGAATCTGCGTGCACAGCTTCAGCTGACCAGCGGCAGTCACTTCCGGGATTACAGATCCGGTAATCCTGGAAGTGACTTTACATTTTTAAATTTTAATTTAATTTTTATTTTTTTCAAAAAAAGATATCGACATGCTCTGGGAGTGATTGACGAGCCAGCAGTTTGCTGTTTTGCTGGTTCTACAATCAACCTGCCCACTTCGTCTCTCCCTATATAGAGAGTGGAGGTCTCACAGAATCGTCTATGGGGAAGCTTTGATTGTGGTGGTTCCTATCGTAGCTCAGAGCGAATAAAGCGTTTCGCTTCTCTGGGCACGTGGACAAAGAAGCTTCTCCCACCGCCCAGAGAAAGGAAAGGCTTTATTCACTCTGGGCAGTACAGAGCGAATAAAGTCCAGGCTACAGGCTGCTTTGTGCATGCCCAACAGCGAGGAAGCAAGCAGCAGGGAGAAAGGGAAGGGCTAGGCAGGAAACATAATATTGAATTTGGTTTACTTATTGTCTGACAATTGCATTAATAGGAAGACAAAAGTACCCGGTTCTAGAGCTCCCAGGGCACTTTCCTCCCCCCCCCCCCATTATCTTTCACGGGAGGGAATTTTTAAAAAAAAAACTATTAGGGAGGAAAAGATAATGTGCTCCTTGTATTCCGATTAGCATAAGCCTATGAAACTTGTCTGTCAGAAATAATTCATTTCATCCCTCCCTGAAACCCAACCTTCATCAGTTTGAAGAAATCATATAGAACAGTGATGGCAAACCACAAAATCCATATGTCACCATGGGGCCTGGGTTGTTTCCATTCACAAACGGGATTTTGGAGGTGCAGGCCTAGACTCCTGGTAAGGAGTGCATGTCCCTTTCCTCCACTTGTTTTTCCCAACATGTAACTTTGGTTTTCATCCTGACCATCTGCCCCCTCACGCAATGCCCTTAGGACAGTGGTTCCCAACCTTTCTTTCACCATACCCCACCTAAGCATCTCTAAAATTGTGACCCCCCTGACATATAATTGTTACTATTCAAAAGTGAACTCCTCAGCCAAAGGAAGCCTAAAAGGCCATTAACTTGGTTTAAACAAGGTTCCAATCGCTCCCATTAAAAATCAAATTGCCCCCCTGTAGGGCGTGGGCCCCACGTTGGGAACCATGGCCTTAGTAAAAATTTTGGCTGCCCTATCCTAGTGTTGTCCCACCATGGACAGGGTTTAAGGAGAATGGGGAGGTGGTACCTGGCAAGCTCTCCTCCTACGCAACAGCAAAAGCTCTTGAAAAGTTTCCAAACTCTCTGTGAAAAAAAATAGACATGTTAGAAGAGTTGGGAAGCATGAACTTCCTCCCCTACTGCCAGATTCCTCCCATTTGAGATATCAACACTTACCCTGCAGTACATTCTGACCGCCATTCTCCTACTTTCCCCCAGTCAGAATGCTCTGGGCAGGGGCTTTTCAGGGCAGCTGACAATCTGGTTCCCTTGGCAACAGGTAACCAATGGCCATTGTCTACACTAGGAGAGCAGCTCACCTGGGTCTAGGGGAGGCCAGTGGCTGACACACACACACACACACACACACACACACACACACACACACACACATAAAGCAACTTCATTTGAGCCAAAGGTTGAAAGGTCTTTATTGGGTTCATGCTAGAATTGTGGCGCACCTAGGTTTGAAGACAAAATTTGCTTTAGAGCACGCGAGTTGATTGCATACTATATGTCTACAGTTTTTAAAAAACAGCACATTTCCCTAAAATTGCTGCCTTCAGTTAGCTGTAGGTTGATCCTGGGGGAGGGGGTGGGGGAGATTTGGTTTAAGGCATTGTAGCTAGGTGTTGCACAAATGCTGTAGAGCAGGGGTATCAAATTCATATCATCACGGCACTGCCACATGATATATTGGGACTTTCCCCCCTCTTTCCAGCTCAAGGTCTGTGAGTTTGACAGCCTTGCTCTAGAGCAGTGTTTCCCAACCTTGGCATCTTGAAGAGATCTGGACTTCAACTCCCAGAATTCCCCAGCCAGTGAATGCTGGCTGGGGAATTCTGGGAGTTGAAGTCCAGATCTCTTCAAGTTGCCAAGGTTGGGAAACACTGCTCTAGACTAGAGCATTCTTTTCCTTTGAATCCAAAGCATTGTACAATCTTAATTCACATGCCAGGCTGAATAATTACATAGTTTGGAGAAGAGGTTAATTAGTGTTGAATACTAACATATTCCCTTGATTTCTAGATAACACCAATGCATGTTTACCTGGAGTGTGCAGCCACATTTGTCTTTTGTCACCAGTTCATTCCAAAGGCTACAAATGCGCCTGTCCAACGGATACTTTTCTCCTACCTTCTGGTGAATGTGGAGGTAGGTCTATAATTCTTGGATGCAACTGGAAGACTATAAGTCCCTGGAAGATTGGTGGAAACTCTCTTGACCTTTTAAGTATTAGTTTTGAGATTTGTACAAGCCTCATATTTTAGACGTCAGCTGTTGTGATGCAGATATTAAATATACTTTAACTGTTAAACAGAGAAGAGATAGATTTATTTATTTAATGATTTGATTTGATTTGATTTGATTTGATTTGTATGCCGCTCCTCTCCATGGACTCGGGGCGGCTAGCAACAGTGATAAAAAACAGCATGTAACAATCCAATACTAAAACAACTAAAAACGCTTATTATAAAACCAAACATACAAACATACCATGCATAAATTGTAGAAGCCTAGAGGGAAAGAATATCTCAGTTCCCCCATGCCTGACAGCAGAGGTGGGTTTTAAGGAGCTTACGAAAGGCAAGGAAGGTGGGCGCTATTCTAATCTCTGGGGGGAGTTGGTTCCAGAGGGCCGGGGCCACCACAGAGAAGGCTCTTCCCCTAGGTCCCGCCAAATGACATTGTTTAGTTGACGGGACTCGGATTAATGATGGTTTGGGTAGGCACCTATCATATCCAATTGCAGTTTTGATCCCCTGAGCCTGCTTTGTCCTCCATTATCTTAATACAGTATATCAAAATCCAATGGCAATAAGGTTAGTAGCTAGTCCTTGCCAGCTGTCATAAGACTTAAAGCAGACCTTTAAACAAATACAAATAAACAGCTAGAATATGTTTATCCATGTATTAATTTCTTTTGACAAAACAATTTTCAAGTCCTCTGAAGAATAGCTTATAACTAGAAACCAGGCCATTATGTGTACAGTGATCCCCCGGTTATTGCGTCCCCGACCATTGCGAACAGGGTAATTTGCGATTTTTCAACCCGGAAGTAAACAACACCATCTGCGCATGCGTGCCCTTTTTCTTTCTATGGCCACGCATGCGTAGATGGTGGAGTTTGCCGGGCAGATCAGCTGCTGGGCGGCTTCCCTGGGTCTTCCCCTCTTGCCGGGGTTTCCCCTTTGCGTGGGCGGCGGGGAAACCCCAGCCCTGCTTCCCAGCTGAGTGGCGCGAGCAACGGCGTGGGCGGGCGAAGGGGCGGGCGGCGCTGGCTTCCCCTCAGGAGACGCGCCTGAGTGGCCTTTTTGCTGTTCCTTTTGCTGTTTCGTGCGCTTGGCGAGGAAAAGCAGGCGGGGAGGAGGCGACGGGGCCAAAGGGGGCCGAGGGAAGCTCGGCTGCGGTCAAGAGAGGAACGGCTTGGGCTCGCCGCAAGAAAAAAAAGAGAGAAGGCTTCTACCAGAAGCCGGGTGATGCCGGAGGAGCTCCGAAAGCACGAGCGACAGCCGGACGAGCGGCGGCCGCACCAGCAGCGGCGGCACGAGCGGCGGCGGCACCGCCGGTGAGGGAAGCCAAGCCGGCCAGGCTCAGCGGATCAAGCCCGGCTCCTCTCGGCCCAGCATCCTGGGCCAAGCGTCTGCCTTCCGTCACTGAGCCTGGCTCGCCTGGAAGATTGTAGCGCGCGTTGGCTGCAGCGGCGGGGGAAGCCAAGCCAGCAGCAATGTCGCCGCCGCTGCAGCCAACGCGCGCTACGATCTTCCGGGCGAGCCAGGCTCAGTGACGGAAGGCAGCCGCTTGGCCCAGGATGCTGGGCTAAGAGGAGCCGGGCTTGATCCGCTGAGCCTGGCTGGCCCGGAAGATGGCAGCGCGTGTTGCCTGCGCCGATGAGGGAAGCCAAGCCGGCCAGGCTCAGCGGATCAAGCCCGGCTCCTCTCTGCCCAGCATCCCGGGCCAAGCGGCTGCCTTCCGTCACTGAGCCTGGCTCGCCCGGAAGATCGTAGCGCGCGTTGGCTGCAGCGGCGGGGGAAGCCAAGCCGGCAGCAATGTCGCCGCCGCTGCAGCCAACGCGCGCTACGATCTTCCGGGCGAGCCAGGCTCAGTGACGGAAGGCAGCCGCTTGGCCCGGGATGCTGGGCCGAGAGGAGCCGTGCTTGATCCGCTGAGCCTGGCTGGCCCGGAAGATGGCAGCGCGTGTTGCCTGCGCCAGGGCGAACTTCTGCGCTTGGCTTGAGGGCTCAGTTGGGAAGGCGCGCGGGTGTTTTAAAAACGTCCCTGCCGACATGGGGGGCTCGCTAGCACCCCCCCCCCGAACCCCCAACCCGGGTTAGGGGGGTGCTAGCGAGCCCCCCATGTCGGCGGCGACGTTTTAAAACACCCGCGCCGCCCCCAATCTTCGGCTCCTCGCTAGCGCTGCAGAAGTAAAAACACCATCTGCACATGCGCAGATGGTGTTTTTACTTCCGCAGCGCTACTTCGCGAAAACCTGCTCGTTGCGGGGGTCCTGGAACGGAACCCTTGCAACGAGCGGGGGATCACTGTATTGTCTCCATTCAAGGAAGCACTAATGTCAGCTATTGATATAGGAAGCCTAAAGCTACTGTGATTCTTAGGTGCAATGTTAAGTGGCTGTTCTTGGTGCTTGAATGAGTGGTGAAGTTAGTATCCAGAGTGATAATTCTTCATATGTGTACTTTGACAGAATTGAGAGTTGTGAGTAAAGGTAATAACATTGATGTGGTGGTGCATCTTGGCACAAATGATTTGTCCCAGAGAAATGTCAATGTAGTAAAAAGAGATTTTCAATGTCTAAGTGTGGAGCTGGGTAAAATAGCAGATTCAGTGACTTTCTCAGAGGTGTTACCGGTTTGTGGCCAAGAGGATAAAACAACGTGTATCATAGAGTTTAATGTGTGGTTAAAGCAGTGGTGTAAAGCTGAAGGTTTTGGCTATGTAAGTCATGATGTCAGTAGGTGGTCTAATAGGGAGTTGTTTAAGAGGGATGGTTTGCATCCATCATACAGAGGTACCCAGGTACTCGGTGAGGAATTCAGAACTTTTTTGGACAGGCATTTAAACTAGGTAAAGGGGACAGAGATGTAACTGATGTGGGTGATTTCTGTCCCCGACCAATGAGGATAAAGCAGTTTTTGGAAGCTTATGAAAAGGGAGCTGCAAATAAAATAGATGTAGTTGTTGATGATAAGGGGCAAACTAATAATGAAAATAATGTTCTTCGTGTAATGTGCACGAATGCTCGAAGCTTGAGCAACAAGCTCTGTGAATTAATGGCCATAATATCTAGAGATAATTTGGACCTGGTTGCCATAACTGAGACATGGTTTAAGGATTCTAATGAATGGGAAATATCCACACCATGATATACACTGTATAGGAAGGATAGAATAGAGAGAAGGGGAGGTGGAGTAGCCATTTATGTTAAAGAAACTCTAAAAACAACACTAATTCAAAATACATGTCAAGATCTAGTGACCCTCTGGATTTGCATGCAAAATAAAGACGGTTCTGTCATTAGAATTGGGGTGATCTATAGGCCTCCAGGGCAATCTGAGGAATATGACAACAAGATGGTGGATGAAATTACCCAAATGGCAGTAAAGGGAGATATTGTGGTTATGGGTGATTTCAACATGCCTGATGTTGACTGGAATATCCCCAGTGCCCTTACAAGCAAAAGTAAGAATATAGTAGAGGCCTTTACAGGAGCAGCTCTGGCACAGCTGGTTAAGACACCAACTAGAGGGGAGAATATTCTAGATTTAGTTTTTACGAATGGGAATTGGGTTTCAGATGTCAAGGTGGGAGAAAATTTAGGTTGCAGTGACCATCTATGTTTGTGGTTTGATGTAAAAACTCATTGTGAGCAATCCTATAATGCAAACAAAGTATTGGATTTCAGAAAAACAAATTTTAATGCAATGGGGGAATATTTAGATAATGAATTAAAGGGGAGGGATAAAATGGCAGGAGCGAGCACCCAGTGGACTGTATTTAAAAAGGCCATCTTAAAAGCCACTGGACTGTATGTAAGACAAATAACTAAAGGTAAAAGGAAGAAGAAACCGCTATGGTTTAGCAATGATGTAAGGACTATAGTCAATGAAAAAAAGGCTGCCTATAGGAGGTATAAAGAGTCTGGAAGTATAGCTGATAGGGAGGTGTATAAAATGAGACAGAAGGAGGCGAAACAGATAATATATGCTGCTAAAGCCTCAAAAGAGGAAGAAATTGCCAAATCTCTAAAGAAGGGGGATAAAACCTTCTTCAGATATATTAGTGATAAGAAGAAGAAAAACTGCGGCATCACGAAGCTTAGTACCGGGAAAAATACATGCATTAATGGGAATAAGGAGATCGCTGACCATTTCAATAGCTACTTCTGTTCAGTTTTCTCAAAAGACACCTTACAAAATAATACTATAGAGGGATATAGCATTGCCTCCAACTGTACGGATTCAGCTCCAGTGATCTTAGAAGCCGATGTCTTAGAAGAACTTGAACGATTAAAGATAAATAAGGCAATGGGTCCAGATGGCATCCACCCCAGAGTTCTTAAAGAACTCAGATCTGTCATTGCTACCCCCCTGACTGATTTGTTTAACCAATCCTTGTTAACAGGAGATGTTCCTGAGGATTGGAGAATGGCAAGTGTTGTGCCTATCCACAAGAAGGGCAGTAGAGAAGAAGCTGGTAACTACAGGCCAGTTAGCTTGACATCAGTTGTCGTTAAAATGATGGAGACTCTACTGAAAAAGAGGATAAATCAGCACCTAAAAAACAATAACTTATTGGACCCAAATCAGCATGGCTTTACTGAAGGCAAATCATGTCAGACTAATCTCATTGATTTCTTTGACTATGTCACAAAGGTGTTGGATGAAGGTGGTGCCGTGGATATTGCCTACCTGGACTTCAGCAAAGCCTTTGATACGGTTCCACATAAAGAGCTGATAGATAAATTAGTGAAGATTGGACTTAATCCCTGGATAGTTCAATGGATTTGCAGCTGGCTGAAGCATAGACACCAGAGGGTTGTTGTGAATGGCGAGTATTCTGAGCAGAGTCAGGTTACAAGCGGTGTGCCACAAGGGTCTGTTCTGGGTCCTATTCTTTTTAATATGTTTGTGAGTGACATAGGGGAAGGTCTGGTAGGGAAGGTTTGCCTATTTGCCGATGACTCTAAAGTGTGCAATAGGGTTGATATTACTGGAGGCGTCGGCAATATGGTAAATGATTTAGCTTTACTAGATAAATGGTCAAAGCAATGGAAACTGCAGTTTAATGTTTCCAAATGTAAAATAATGCACTTGGGGAAAAGGAATCCTCAATCTGACTATTGTATTGGCAGTTCTGTGTTAGCAAATACTGTACTTCAAAAGAAAAGGATTTAGGCGTAGTGATTTCTGACAGTCTCAAAATGGGTGAACAGTGCAGTCAGGCAGTAGGGAAAGCAAGTAGGATGCTTGGCTGCATAGCTAGAGGTATAACAAGCAGGAAGAGGGAGATTATGATCCCGCTATATAGAATGCTGGTGAGACCACATTTGGAATACTGTGTTCAGTTCTGGAGACCTCACCTACAAAAAGATATTGACAAAATTGAACGGGTCCAAAAACGGGCTACAAGAATGGTGGAAGGTCTTAAGTATAAAACGTATCAGGAAAGACTTAATGAACTCAATCTGTATAGTCTGGAGGACAGAAGGAAAAGGGGGGACATGATCAAAACATTTAAATATATTAAAGGGTTAAATAAGGTCCAGGAGGGAAGTGTTTTTAATAGGAAAGTGAACACAAGAACAAGGGGACACAATCTGAGGTTAGTTGGGGGAAAGATCAAAAGCAACATGAGAAAATATTATTTTACTGAAAGAGTAGTAGATCCTTGGAACAAACTTCCAGCAGACGTGGTAGATAAATCCACAGTAACTGAATTTAAACATGCCTGGGATAAACATATATCCATCCTAAGATAAAATACAGAAAATAGTATAAGGGCAGACTAGATGGACCATGGGGTCTTTTTCTGCCGTCAGACTTCTATGTTTCTATGTTTCTATGTATTCTACCGACCATGAAATTTTCCAAGTGCATATTGGACCAGAAGGCGTAGTTCAGGAGCAACAACCCCTGATACCTGAATGGCCAGAAATAATCTATTTTCAGGACATGGATTGGAAAAGAGGATTCCTCTACTGGATTGATGATAAAGGAGAACTGATGCGCTACAATATAGCAACCAAGACAAAATTAATAATTCCTACAAACTCACCAGGTGAAACACCATCTCAATGTCTTTTTGTAGTGTGGTCACCAAAACTGGACACACTACTCTAGGTGTAGTCTACCCAAGGCTTTGTAGAGTGGTATTATACTTTTGTATCTATACTGTTTGTTTTAATATTTCCTATGAATGAAACATTTTTAGGGCAAAGAAGAAAATATAGCCTCCTTATTAGGAATTTAATTGAAGAATTAAAAAAATCAAAATAGGCATAAAAACTTTGAACTAAACACACAGACATTATCTCCCACTGGCAGGATTGGAATATGGAGACTTGGAGTAGGAATCATTGCACTGTAGAATAGTAATTGTAGAGAGAAACCTGAGACCATATTGGTCCCAAGCACCACAGTCCTTATCATTGAGCCAGACTTGAAAATTACAGAAAGGTTCTATTTAAGATATCTACAAATAACTGTTAGACTCTAAAATGATTTGGAGGTGAGGGTGTCAAGACCTATTCCAGTTTTAGATGAAACAAAGGAAAGGGCAGCAGCAGGGGTGAAATTCAGCAGGTTTTGACAGGTTCTAGAGAACCCGGTAATGGAAACTTTGAATAGTTTGGAGAACCAGCAAATACCATCTGGCTAGCCGCAGTGTGGGGAGGGACTGGAGATTTTGCAATGTCCTTCCCCTGCCATGCCCACCAAGCCCCATTTTGAATTCATTCATTCATTCATTCATTCACTCATTCATTCATTCATTCATTCATTCATTCATTCATTCATTCATTCATTGGATTTGTATGCAGCCCTCTCTGGGGACTCGGGAAAGCTCACAACATATCAATACAGTGTTCCCTCAATTTTCGCGGGGGATGCGTTCCAAGACCGCCCGTGAAAGTCGAATTTCCGCGAAGTAGAGATGCGGAAGTAAATACACCATTTTTGGCTATGGACAGTATCACAAGCCATCCCTTAACACTTTAAACCCCTAAATTACCATTTCCCATTCCCTTAACAATTTAGTCACCATTATTACTGGTATTCACCATTGAATAAGACACTTAGTAATCCTGATATTTATAAACATAATTATTTATTAACAATAATTATTTTTTTTGTTATTTATTTGCAAAAATTATTAGTTTGGCGATGATGTATGACGTCATTGGGCGGGAAAAACCGTGGTATAGAAAAAAAATCACGAAGTATTTTTTTATTAATATTTTTTTAAAAACCGTGGTATAGGCTATTTGCGAAGTTCGAACCCGTGAAAATTGAGGGAACACCGTATAACAATACATCTAAAAATCCTTCTTTTCTTATTCTCTATACCCCCTTCCTTGACTCTAATTCCCCTCAACATGTTTTTCTCTTTTCTCTGTCTATTCTTTACTCTTGTTTTTTCCCTCAACTCTTCTCTACTTCTTTCCTTACTATCAAAAATTCCTCAAACAATACCTGATGTTTATTATATAGACTACAAATGTTATGAGATACAATCTAATTATTGTTGCATTACCCTGTCTTACCTTTGCTTTTTCTATTTTTGTAAAGCTCAATAAAGATTATTTTATAAAAATCCAATTAATACGTCTACAAAGACTTTAAAAAAACCTCTAATATAATTTAAAAAAACATTCATCGCTATTCACCCAGGTCAGCAGTTAATATGCATAGTACATTTGGTTTTAATCTATTCATTCTGTCCTTAGATAAACTAAATGAAAATAATTCTGAATGCTTGTTATGTTGAACCCCCAACTTCCAACCAAACACAGCTGGCTTTTGTCCCTAAAGTGGGACTAGAATTTACAGTTTCCCTCTTTCTATCATGATGCCTTAAAACTGCTACACCAAACATTCTAGCAGCGGCAATGGAGCGCGTAGACTCACTCCATTGCCGCCGGTCTTGCATGCGACATGCATGCACAACCTAAGCGATTCTGGCAGCTAAAATCAGTGGGGTTTTGCTTCCAGGCGTGCGCAGAATTTTTGCTGCCAGAAGAACGTCTACGCACGAGATTACGGTTGCTGCACATGCGCAGCATCCAGAATCTCACACCGGCACCTAGAGCGGCAGCTGGCGAAAGCACCCTGCCTGACCTCCAGCCACATGCCTGCTCTCACACACCGCAGGAGAGATATGCCTGTGGCACAGGACAGCACAGAGCAGGCCACGTGGCCAGAGCTCGGGGCCACCCGGCCTGGTCCCCAGGCCATGCTCTCAGCGCCCCTGCAGGTTGTCACACACCGGAGCAAGGTAAGGGCTGGGCTGGCAGCTCGCAGTGTGGCATGGCTTGGCTTGGGCATTTTTGGTAGGGACAGGAATGATGGCCCACCCCTGGTGCTACGTGATGCCCATTTGTTAATTCTTATCAATATACTTATTAACTTTGCAGCGTCCTGAGCTCTTCAAGATGCCTCAACGCGAGCAGAGGGGTGGAGCCAGCTGCGGAGCCGAATGGACGGTGAGGAGGAGAGCTCCGGTTATTCCTCCACTTTTGAGGTGTTCGATCGGTCCTTCTTCGACCACAGACTACATGAGGAGGTATCTGACCAGTGGGGAGCCCTGTTAGCCGGTTTTCTTTTCGGGCAGGGGTCTGAGATGGCGGATCAGGAATTTCCCGAAAGAAGATCGTGCAATATGGCGGCCTGAGGGACTCCCGGCTGGAGATTCCTATACTGATACTGGCGAGGCGATTGTACAGAACGGAAAGGTGTGACCTCAAATTTCTACGCAACTGCCGAGACAGAAACTTGATCCCCAAATGCTGCCAACTAAAATTCCATTCTAAAACCCCATCTGAAATAACCGAGAAACTCGGTGTCTAACTTTAAATCTTTATTCTCTGCAGGAGACTAACTAGACGCGGATACACTTTCACTCAGACGCGAGCTAGAGAGAAGCGCGTAAGACCGGAGGCACTTTCCTTTTATACTGTTTCACCCGGCAACAAGCGACGCCTGACAGCTCTACAAAGATTGGCGCCAAACCGTAGCAGCCAATGAGAAGCAGGTAAACAACTTCTAATACAAACAGTGAATTCTGCTTAACAACTCTACTTTTAGACTTTACCCAGCTACAGAATACTGTGGAATCTTCTGGTCATAACACCCCTCCCCCTTCTGGATGGATTTTTACAGGTTTTATTCGGACAAGCAAGTAATGAAGTCTTCGAGCCGAGCAGGCTTCCTGGGGGTGCGTTCTGACCGGCGTGGTTCGTTCAGGACCTGGACATCTACGGAGGACGAAGGTTCTTCTGGTCCTGCAGGTGAAGAACTTCCCCGGCTGGAGCATGGTGGAGCTGGGGCAGCGCTGGAATGGTCACTAAACCCAGGTAAGTCCCAATCTATTTGTTTCTGGGCACGGCTGGGTCTGGTATAACTCCCTGTGGGGAGTGAAGCATTAGAAACCCCATTACTAGTGTCAGCCATATTCCCTCTGATACTGGCTGTTTCCAGTCTCCCCCTGACATGGTCTATGTGCCTCTTCCAGAGGCGTCCATCATCCAGTTTGACCATATATGTTTTAGGACCTGTTTGCTCAGTCACTATCCCAGTCTCCCACTGTTTGCCCCTGTCAAAATTTT
This sequence comes from Erythrolamprus reginae, assembly GCF_031021105.1. NCBI lineage: Eukaryota > Metazoa > Chordata > Lepidosauria > Squamata > Dipsadidae > Erythrolamprus > Erythrolamprus reginae. The sequence goes on along the minus strand of NC_091951.1, from coordinate 227,411,277 downwards.
TTACATACACCTTTTGTCCCACAAACATTGACCTTTCAGGGGTTGTTACATACTCTGGCTTCATCTTAACATAAGAGGGGTGCAGCCTATCTAAAGGAGACCTCAATCTCCTTCCCATGAGTAGTTCAGCTAGGCTTCTATTGGTAGTTAGGCTCGGTGTTATGTGCTGAGTTAATAGGAAGGTGTCCAGTCTTTCTTGTATCTCCCCTGGAGATGACCTTTTTATGGCCTCTTTGGCCACACGAACATATCTTTCTGCCATACCATTAGCCCAGGCTGCGTGGGGTGAGACCAAGGCATGTCTTACTCCCAATTGGGCTACGAACAGCTCCAGCTGTCTAGAGGTGAATTGGGGTCCATTATCCGAAACCAGGACATCTGGACACCCATGGGTTGCAAACAACCTCCTTAAGACTTGTATAATTGTGGAAGATGTGGTGGACCCTAACAATATAACATCCAACCATTTGGAGTATGCATCCACCACTATCAAAAACATATTGGTGCCCACCGGTCCGGCCAGATCTATATGTACCCTTGACCAGGGCCCTTGGGGTGTGTCCCACTGTGCAGGGGTGGTTTTAGGGGGATTTGGCCTTGTGTCCTGACAAGGGCTACATGCGGCCACCCAATCTTCAATTCCCTTGTCTAATCCTGGCCACCATAGATACCCTCTGGCCAAAGCTTTCATCCTGACCACCCCAGGGTGCCCCTGGTGCAGCATGTTCATGACTTGAGGCCTCAGTGCAGTGGGTATAACCACCCTGTCACCCCACAAAATACAATCCTGCATCACAGAGAGTTCCAGCCTCTTGGTTTTAAAATCCAGCACTGAGTGGTCTTTACCATTTGGTGGCCACCCTTTCAATATGTATTGGAGGACTTTTCCCAACACCAGGTCCTTTTTAGTTTCAATGGCCACCTCTTTGGCAGTAATAAGGGATGGTGTACCTAAATCAATGAGGAGGACATCTCCTGCAGGGGCAGGGTCCTCCACCCTTTGCCCTAATGGACAGCGACTAAGACCATCAGCATGATTAATCATTGAGCCCCCCTTAAGTACAAGGATGTAATCATACCCTGACAAAAAAATAGTCCAACGGGACATGCGGGGGGACATAAAAGGTGGAGTTGGCCGCCCAGTGGCTAACAGCCCTAACAAGGGTTTATGGTCAGTGACCAGTTGGAATGGTCTCCCCAATAAGTAGTTGTGAAACTTTTTCACCCCAGCTACCAATGCGAGTGCCTCTCTATCTATCTGGGCATAATTACGTTCTGTCAGGGACAACGTCCTTGAAAAGTATGCCACTGGGGCTTCCTGGCCATTTGGCAATATGTGGGCCAGGACCTCTCCCACCCCATACGGGGATACATCGCATGTAAGCCTAAGTGGCAACGTGGAACTATATTGTACCACGACACTTTGTGAGGTCAAGAGGTCTTTGATATTATTAAAAGCCTGTTGTTCTGTCTCACCCCATCTCCATGGCGCTCCCTTGTGGAGAAGTCGATGAAGCGGCTCAGCTGCTGAGGCTTTCTGTTTCAGAAAAACAGAGTAAAAATTTAATAGCCCCAAAAATGCTTGCAGCTCTGTTCTAGAGGTGGGGGCAGGGGCATCCTTAATGGCTCTGATTTTCTCCTCAGTGGGGTGTATGCCTGCTTCATCTATCCTAAACCCCAGGAAGTCCACTGAGGAAGTTCCCCACACACACTTTTCTGGCTTTAGCCTTAATCCTTTAGCTTGTAACCTAGCCAGAACCTGTCGAATTCTACAGTGCAGTTGGTCTGGAGTGTCCCCTGATATTAAAATATCGTCAAAGTAGGGGACCACCCCCCTAATTCCCCAGAGCAATCGTTCCATGATTCGCTGGAATATACCCGGGGCGACACTTATGCCAAATTGCAGTCGAGTACATTTAAAGGCCCCCCTGTGTATCACAATTGTTTGCGCCAGGGCTGTGGCATCATCCACTGGCAACTGCTGGTATGCCTGTGCAAGGTCCAGCCTCGCAAAAATTTTCCCAGACCCCAGGGTATGCAGCAACTGCTGCACAACAGGTATCGGATAGGAGTTGTGCTGTAACGCCTTATTCAAGGTAGATTTATAATCCGCAGAAACTCTCAGAGATCCATCAGGCTTCAGGGGGGTGACAATAGAGGTCTCCCAGGGGGCATGTTCGACAGGAACCAAAATACCCTGAGCCTGAAGTTTCTGCAATTGGGCATCCAATTTATCCATTAGGGGCAGTGGTACCCTGCGAGGTTTTAACCGGAAGGGCGGGACAGCAGGATCCAAAGAAAAAGAAATGGGTGGCCCCTTATAGGTACCCAAACCCTGTTTAAAAACCTCCGGAAATTCCTGGACAAAATCAGGCTCCTTCAAACAAGTCACTTTGTGAAGACCAGTGACAGCTAACCCCAAAGGAACCATCCAATCAAGTCCCAAAAGGGAATGATTCGCCCCCTCAATAACTAGAATAGGCAACATACAATGTACATTTCTAAAAGTTATAGGCACCCTAGTGCTTCCCAAAACCCGGATTGGGTGTCCCTGGAAGTCTTTAATAGCAATGTCCAGCGGCTTTAGCGAGTCCAGGGACAACGAAGGCACATACAGTCTCAGTTTATGCCACGGCATTAAAGTAAATTTAGAGCCTGTGTCCAGCTCCATGTGGCATGGTTGATGATTCAACATGAGAGGGACAATAATCTTATTAGGGGCTGGCGGGTAGGTGCCACAGTCCGTGGATGTGCGGTTACCTTGGTTGCCGTCCCTCAAAGTGTTGCTCCCCGGTCTCCAGTTCCCTCTTCCTTGTTGTCTGAATGGTCAGTAGACTCAATGAGATGGAAAGGTGGGCAGCAGGTCTTGATTGAAGGGGGTGTCGTCAGGCAGGATGGCTCGGCAGATGGCGGCAATGTGGCCACGTTTGTCGCAGCGGCGGCAGAAAGCATCCTTAAAGGGACATCTCGAGTGGGCATGCTGACCACGACATCCGGCACAGGCTTGGAAGGATGGACGAGGTTGTCTGGTTGGCGGTACCCGTAGCTGGCAGCAGTGGTCTTCATATGGGTCGAACTCAGAAGTACTGTAGTCGTGTTGATGGTTGGCGGGGGCGCAAGGTGCCTCAGCGATCTTAAAAACTGTGGCCAGCTTGTCGTTTGACTTAAGGTCAGCTGCAGCAGCTTCAGCGACTTCCGCGGTTTGAGCTGCCTTAATCACATCTTGTAGTGACGAGTCGTCAGCTGCCAGCAGTTTATTCCGGATAGAAACATTTCTCATGCCAAATATAATGGCATCAGTTAACCTAGCCTCAGGATTGTCAAACTGACACTTGGCTAAAATAGTCCTGAAGCGAGTGGCAAACTGGTTAATAGATTCCCACTCAGCTTGAGCCATCCAGGAGAACTGGTGCCTGAAAACCCTGGCAGGTTTCGTTGGCTTAAAATGAGCTGCCAACTTAGCCATCAAAGTGTCCCATGGAACCGAATTTGCAGGTTCTGGGTCCGTCAAGGTCTCTGCCAGGTCAAAAATTTGAGTCCCGCAGTAGTTCAGAAATAAAGCCCTTTTACGGCCGTTGTCAGCATCTTTCATGCCGGCGGCTTCCAAGAAAATTTCAAATTTAGCCATATAGGCTGTCCAAGTTGACCTCTCAGGGTCAAATAATTCAGGCGGCTGATGATCAAAGGGGTCGCCATAATGATTTTTTCCGTAAAAAAAATCGCCTCTAGATCCTCGTCGCCAGTGAAATAACCGAGAAACACGATGGCTAACTTTAAATCTTTATTCTCTGCAGGAGACTAACTAGACGCGGATACACTTTCACTCAGACGCGAGCTAGAGAGAAGCGCGTAAGACCGGAGGCACTTTCCTTTTATACTGTTTCACCCGGCAACAAGCGACGCCTGACAGCTCTACAAAGATTGGCGCCAAACCGTAGCAGCCAATGAGAAGCAGGCAAACAACTTCTAATACAAACAGTGAATTCTACTTAACAACTCTACTTTTAGACTTTACCCAGCTACAGAATATTGTGGAATCTTCTGGTCATAACACCATCCACTGAACGGATCCTGAAAAGAACTGAATTAGCCGTTATCAGAAATGAACTCCACAGGAAAAGATTCCTAGTAGACCAAACCAACAAAGACCTACTCACTCTTCATCTCAAACTTAGCAACAGAATCCACCCAATACTCTGGGACCAATCTAAACAACTAGCCCTCTGGAGAGCTGAAACAGAAACCTCCCTCAATACAGACATACACACCAAGAAACTCCACAATTTGGAAAAACACCAGAAATCCAAACCCTTTCCACAGCAACTCATGAAGAATACAGTACATAATTTACCGTACATGACCCTCACCACAGCAGAAACCAACGTCCTCTCCAAAGGATTCAACTTTGCAGTCGCCCCCAAACGCATCACCACTGAAAACATCATATGCGGAGTTGAAGCCACTCTAACCAAAATCAACCAAGATGAAGCCAACAAAATCAGACTTGAAGTCACCAATGTCCTCTGCTCCAGCATTCCACCCCGAAGCAACTTACATAAAGATGAACAAAAAGCACTCACCAACTTGAGGAAAGACAATAACATAATCATCCTCCCAGCAGACAAAGGCAAAGCCACTGTGGTGATGAACACATCTGACTACCAAGACAAGCTATCCAACCTACTCCAAGACTCCGCTTACAAACCTCTAAGCACAGATCCTACCACCTACCTGGAAAAAACCACCAAATCCAAAATAAAAGCTTCTCCCATCAGTGAAGAAATCCAGCAAAGAATCATCCCCAGAGAAAAATCATCCAGATGCCCCAAGCTCTATGGCCTCCCCAAGATACACAAAGAAGGAACACCACTCAGACCCATAGTCAGCTCCATAGGCTCACCCCTACAGAATCTTGCCAAATTTCTTGCCAAACAACTCTAGCCCTATGCAGAATCCATCATGTCTCATGTACAAAACTCATTCCAATTCACAGAAATCATAAAGGAACAAAACCTACAACCCAGCGACCTTCTCGTAAGCTTCGATGTCATATCTCTCTTCACCCAAGTGCCTATCAAATAAGCCCTGACAGCCATCCAAAACAAATACAACCCCCCGAAGCACATCTTAGATCTGACCAACCACTGCCTGATGAATACATACTTCATCCACAATGGACAAAGATACAAAGAGATAGAAGGAGCCCCCATGGGATCACCCCTGTCACCCATCATCGCAAACTTATACATGGAATATTTTGAAACCAACACCTTGGACAAATCTGAACACAAACCCAAACTCTGGCTTAGATATGTAGATGATACCTTCGTAATTTGGCCACATGGGAAAGAAAAACTGGACAGCTTTCTCACACATCTCAACAGCCTACACCCCAAAATACAATTCACCATGGAAATAGAAACCAACAACAAACTTCCCTTCCTGGATGTCCTAATCTATAAAAAACCCAATGGCTTCCTAGGACATACCATCTACCAGAAGAAGACACACACCAACCACTACCTGAACGCAAAATCCCACCACCAACCTGCACAGATCAATTCCGTAGCCAAGACCCTCATTTCCAGAACCAAACGCCTAGCCGACAAAGACCACCTGGAACCTGAATTACACAGTCTCACAAATGTATTAATTTCCAATGGATTCCAAAGAGAGGCAATCAACAACTTAATCCATAAAGAGACACCCCCCAAGAACCAAGACACAGAACAGGACAATGGTATCGCCCTCCTCCCTTACATCAAAGGCACCACAGATAAAATCAGTAAAATTCTCCGCAAACATAACATCAAGACAGCCTTTGGTACAGATTAAAAAATAGCCAACATCCTAAGAAACCCGAAAGACAATACCCAGCTAGAAAACCAGGGAGTTTATCAAATACCATGTAAAATCTGCCCAGCCACATATATTGGACAAACTAACAGGAGAGTAAATGCACGTGTTGCAGAACATAAGAATGCATTAAAGAAAAAAGAAAAGACCTCCTCCCTTTTCCAACACTTCAAAACTACAGGACATGAAATTGATTTTGACAGTACTAAATTAATTTCCAAAACAGAACACTACAGGAAAAGAATAATCATGGAAGCCATCGAGATAGAAAAACATCCCCAAAATATGAACAAGCGGGATGATACCTCCCGCCTACCAGACATCTGGAAACCAGCCCTCAAACGTAACCCAGCCATAAAAACTGAAACTAGACTCAGAACACACATTGCAAAACAATCAAGCAGCCTGCAAGCTCCAACTACTTAGGATATCACACCTAATCAACAACCATTAACTAATCAGCATACTTCAGCTCCATCAACGACCCAAGATGTTACCCCACTGACTCACCAGGAAGTTTCTACACAGCAGGCAATTGCTGAGCCATCAAACCATACCCAGTCACCAGTATTTATAGAAGGATGGCAGCTCAGGTCTCGCAGTGTTCGCCTTAGTACAAGGACAGAAACACCAGCCTGAAGATGATGAGTGTGACCTCGTCGAAACGTCACCAGAAATTTCCAAATCCTACACGGGAAGAAACCCGAATATACCAAGACCGTCATACCTGTACCCGTGAAAATCTACGAAAACATATATACACATATATATATATATACTCTTTGACCTCCCCACATCTTCCTGATTATCTTTTAATCAAATCACCACTATGCCGTAATTCTCCCCAAGCAAGTTATTACAATTGCTTATGAATTCCTACAGTGTATCCCAGAAACACCCCTGGGGGAAGTGAATGTCAATTATTTTTCTTACTAGCTCAGCCCTGCTTATGGCTTGCCAAAGAGATCAACTTACTTAGTGACTGCTGTAGCTCATGCAGGACTGTGAATGAAGAAATCGAGGCATTCAGCAGTATGCCAACACCAGGTGTGGAGCGAGATGCATAATACAAGTGTGTTACAGTGCTCCAGAAGAACAGATTTTCAAATACAGCGAGTCCTAAGGGATCCTGATTTTTCAGCATTGTATCAGGGAAAGTATATTTTCCAGAACCATCTACCTTTACTGTTTCGATGGACTAAAAAAACCCAAAAAGCAATATGAGAACAATATTCAAACTTGCAGAACTATCACTAATTGTTTTAATTAAATAGCCATGTTTTCTGATAACCCAAGGCAATTCTCTATGGCACATTTTGCTCAAATTCTCCAGATCATGTGGTTTATACATTGTGGCCCTCTATATCTAAATGGTCTCTTTATTTATGTTATTTCAGGTTTGCTTGGTTTGTTTGGTTATTTCAAGTTTGTTTGGTTAAGGAATTTTAGGTATTCATTTTGGTTCAGCCAATTGTACCACTTGTCCCAGATTTTATGAAATTCAGATTCATCCTTATCTTGAAGTGCCAATGACAATCTAGTAATTTCCATGCACTTTAGTACTTTGATTATAATGTTTAACATTGATGAGATTGACTCCTTTTTCCAATTTTGTCCATAGAGTATTCTAGCAGCTGTTGTGACATGTAAGATTATATACCTATCCTCTTTCTTAAAATTCTCCCTAGACGCCCAAGAGCAGGGGTAGGCAAAGTTGGCTCTTCTATGACTTGTGGACTTCAACTCCCAGAATTCCTGAACCAATCATGCTAGCACAGGAATTCTGGGAGTTGGAGTCCACATGTCATAGAAGAGCCAATTTTGCCTACCCCTGCCCAAGAGGAAAAGCTCAGGTTTTAAGAAAACAGTTTGTGATATAGAATAGAATAGAATAGAATAGAATAGAATTTTATTGGCCAAGTGTGATTGGACACACAAGGAATTTGTCTTGGTGCATATGCTCTCAGCGTACATAAAATAAAATATACATTTGTCAAGAATCGTGTGGTACAACACTTAATGATTGTCATAGGGGTCAAATAAGCAATGAAGAAGCAATATTAATAAAATCTTAGGATATAAGCACCAAGTTACAGTCATACAGTCAACATGGGAGGAAATGGGTGGTAGGAATGATGAGAAAAACTAGTAGCTCAATACAGTTTTTAATTTTTAACCAATAGGTTTTGGCCCTGAGGCAGGTTCACCATAGGTGGTAGTAGGTACCAATCTCTTTTCTATATTTCCAGCAGACTGCTGAAAGATTTGGGAACATTTTAGCAAGCTATGCTGGTGGAAGGTGCCTACAATATTACGTTTAATTGAAGAACATAAACACATTTTTGGGATTTGTTTTCATAAATCACAAGGGGGAGGGAGGGGGAGGGAGAGAGAGAGAGAGATGCAAACTATAGGTAGCTTTGAATTTGAAATGGGATGAAGTGCACACCTTTTTATGCATACTGATCCAATAGAGTCTATTAGTGATGTAATCAAGAGTCAATCCCGCGGGCTCTTCAGCAATTAATACCACAAGCACATGTCTGTCTGATCCATCCATCCCTGCAGCTTCTATTGCAGTCCCATCCTTCTCACCAAAATTCACCCAGTACATGTATCTGTGATAAGGTAGAAAACCAGAACAAAATGCTTCACGAGCAGAGTTAAATCTTGACGTAGTCATGTTTGGAGTAGAGCTATTTAAATAATTGGGAGAAGTTAGTGTGACTACATTTAGGAAAATTTGCTGGCATTAATCTACTGCCATAATGTACATTTCTCTAATTCTTTGCTATTTATATGGGTTGGACATACATGCACAGATATACACAGAAAACAGTGTACAGTGGTACCTCTACTTAAGAACGCCTCTACTTAAGAACTTTTCTAGATCAGAACCGGGTGTTCAAGATGTTTTTTGCCTCTACTTAGAACCATTTTCTACTTAAGAACCCGAGCCTGGAAAAATTTCCAAGGAAATTTGAGAGTGGCACGAAGGCCCGGCTAGTTTCCTGCCATTCCCCCTTTAATCCCGGCCATCTCGGGCTTTTCTAGGCTGCCAGAGGAGCCTTTGGGTGGCGCTTAAGGAGGTTTTGGCAGTCCAGAGTGAACGAAGCATTTTCCTTTCTCTGGGCGCTTGCAGAGGGAATAAACCTCTGCCAGCGCCCAGAGAAAAGAAACGCTCCCTTCGCTCTGGGCAGCAACTGTCCTCCTCCTCTTCTTCCTCCCACCCAAATTCCAAGCTTTTATTTCCTTCCTAATGAGTTTTCATGCATTATTTGCCTTTACATTGATTCCTATGGGAAAAATTGCTTCTACTTACAAACGTTTATACTTAAGAATCTGATCACGGAACGAATTAAGTTCTTAAGTAGAGGTACCACTGTATATCTTTTGTGCAATTTGCCGTTTTGCTGTTTGCTGGGAGGCAAATTGCTGTTTTTTCCTTGTTTTCCTCCCCCAAAACTAAGGTGCATCTTACATTCCAGTGCATCTTATACTCCAAAAAATATGGAAGTTGCCCGGTGTCCAAATTTTGATCACACGACCATGGGGATGCCACAGTGCTCGTAAGGGTGAAAAACAGTCATAAGTCACTTTTTAAAAAGTGCTGTTGTAGCTTTGAATGGTTACTAAACAAACTGCTGTAAGTCGAACACTAACCGTATGTAAAAATTTGAGATTCCAGCTCTAAAGACTTATGGAATTTCTGGAAAGAACAGTGAATTCTTACTGGATTTGGCAACCTCTTGAAACTCTGGGCATTTTTAATAAATAATTTAGATCTTGGAGATGTTATATGGGCAGGCTTCAAATAACATAGTACTGGCAGGCATCATGTATGCATGAAATTATATCACTATTACAACACTGTAAATACAGTAGCGTCTATTCTGAAACTTGTACTTTTTTTCTGGAAATATAACCAGCTGCTTCGGCACCAAATTTTTCTCTAGGACCTTTACATAGCCCCTACCATCAATGAAACCAGTGAAAATGGCATGAGGATAATTGCTGGCCCAGTATAACTGCCCTGTGAACCAGTCTACAGAGATGCTGTTGACGCCACTGACATCTATAAGCAAAAAATAAATAAATACATTCAAGAAGACAAAATATGGGAAGAGGCTCAGTGACTTTTTGTTATACAGCGTTCCCTCAATTTTCGCGGGGGATGCGTTCCGAGACTGCCTGCGAAAGTCGAATTTCTGCAAAGTAGAGATGAGGAAGTAAATACACTATTTTTGGCTATGAACAGTATCACAAGCCTTCCCTTAACACTTTAAACCCATAAACTGCAATTTCTCATTCCCTTAGCAGCCACTTAGATTATTACTCACCATGTTTATTTATTAAACTTTATTAAAAAATATTTATTAAAGGCGGACGAAAGTTTGGCGATGACGTATGACGTCATCGGGTGGGAAAACCATGGTATAGGGAAAAAAACAGCGAAGTATTTTTTAATTAATATTTTTGAAAAACCGTGGTATAGCTGTTTCGTGAAGTTCGAACCCACGAAAATCGAGGGACCACTGTAGTCCATCTACATAATAAATAATCTTCTGTAAGAGGCTCTTTACAACACTTCTTTCTGAGGCAAAAGGGGTCTCTATGTAATGTTTTTCTGGTTATTTCAGCTTCCTGTAAATTTAACTTCATGATAATAGAATATATTTCATTTAATGGTCACCCATCATCAGTGTAATCAATGATTATGTCTTCATCAATGGTCACCTTCTATTATGTAGAAAATATTACATTTTTATCATCAGATTTTCTGTATGGTATTTGGGCTTTGGAGAGCTAACTGGAAATATCAGTGCCTTGAGTTGAATTACACATGGGTCTTCTCAAATTCTAAAAAGGCGAGGATATTTGGACAGTATTGGGGAAAAGATTTGGGGGTATTATAGGGGATTTATGTCATGTCAAGCTTTGAGACACACATTTTGCATGTTAAATCTCAAACTCCTCAGAAGGAAAACAATCCTTAATTTTTACTCCCATCAATTCAGATAGGCTCTAGGAATTGTGTTCCATTCCAAAGGAGTGCCACACCACACAATATGAAAAGACAAACTGAGGCACAATTGACTATAAAACTGATCTTGACAAATTTTAGGTTCATCCCAAAGAAAATTAGGATTGATCTAGAACTGGAGCTGAAATATGGATGCAAAAATATGAGTGCATACAAAAGGGTTAATTTTTGATTCTGGATTTACCTGTAGTAAATAATTTTACCTGGATAAAAAATCATCTCACTTTTTCCAGACACATAAACATGCAGTTTTTTATCTTCACCAACCCAATAATAGCTTCTCCTTAAGAGGTCATAAGCTACAGAGACAGGCTTTGTTTTTGTAGATATTAGACTCTCCAGGTGATGCATCTTTAAATCCAGGAGGACAAGACCTTGAGGGACAGCTAGTAGCATTTTGGTGGCACCATCTGAACAGAAAAGAACTTTAACTACCTTTGCTCTAATACATAGTCAAATTCAGCCACCTCAATTTGAAGCACTCTTGATCTGAGCTGGCACTGCACCTCTTAGAATTCTTAACCAGCTAACAATATATAGGATTTAATTATGTCTCAAATCACTTGTTAATTCTGACTCAGGTGAAACTAAGAGATCTCATCTATTTTTTCAGCCCTTAGACTCATTGCATGTTAATTGTACTGTGGACTGAAAGCTTACCTATAACATTGCAAAGGGTTCCATTGACGAGTTCATATCCTTCAACACACTCACAGGTAAAAGAACCTAATGTGTTCTTGCACAATTGATTACAAGGACTGTATGCTGTTTCACATTCATCAATATCTGCAAAGAACAAAACAACGCTGTTGAAAGTTGCTATAAATTGTAAAGGCAGTTACATCAAAAAGTGTAATCATTTATAGAAAAAATTATGTGCACACAATAAACCTGGGAAGATCCTTAAAAAATAATAATCAAGCAATAGATCTGCAAACACCTAGAAGCAAACAAAGTTATAACCAAAAGGCAACATGGGTTTATCAAAAAAAAAGAGATCATGCCAAACAAATGTTATTTCATTCTTTCACCAAGTGACAAAATTAGTGGACCAGCAAAATGCTGTGGACATAGTATACTTGGATTGCAAAAGGCATTTGACCAATTAGACCACAATCTACTTCTTGGTAAACTAAAAAATGTGGAATAGTCAGCATCACCACCAGATGGATCCATAACTGGTTAACAATCTGCACATATTGTGCAGTCCTTAAAGGAACTACATCTACATGAAAGGCAATAAGCAGTGGGGTACCCCAAGGTTCTGTTTTAGGCTCAGTACTCTTCAATATCTTCACAAACAATTTAGATGGGGGAATAGAAGGGGAACTTGTCCATCTTTCATGGCCAAATTTTATTTTATGAATGGTGTGCATGCATAAGATTTGATTGGTTTTTATATAAATGGGTTTTATTGGGGTTAGTTTTTTAGAGCTTATATTCGACTTCTTTTTTATTGTTGTATCTTTTTGTATTGTTATTATGTTGTAAGCCGCCATGAGTCCTTCAGGATTGGGCAGCATAGAAGTCAGATAGATAGATAGATAGATAGATAGATAGATAGATAGATAGATAGATAGATAGGATAAGATAAGATAAGATAAGATAAGATAAGAAAAGAAAAGAAAAGAAAAGATAAGATAGATAGATAAATAAATAAATAAATTCATCACATTTGCAAATGACACCAAGCTAACATGAATAAGTTAAAGATCCAGAAGGATCTTGACAGACTTAAACACTGAGCCCTATAAATTCAGTGTAAAGTTAAGGTTTTACACTTAGGCAAGGAAAATCAAATGTACAGGTATAGAACTAGTGGAACCTGGCTCAATAGCAGCAATTTTGAGAGGGATCTTGGAGTCCTAGTGGACAACCATTTATGAGCCAGCAATATGCAACAGCAGCAAAAAAAGCCAATGCAATCATAGGTTGCATTAATAGAGGGATAAAATCAAGACCATGTGACATATTTCTACTGCTTTATAAAGTCTTAGTGTTGTGGTTCCGTCTGAGGCCCCTCCGGGAACGGCTGACCTTCTGTCGGTTTCCAGCTCAGAGGGAGAGGCTGAGGAACAGGAGGTGCAGACAGACGAGGAGGAGGAATCCCAGGCTGAAGAAGAGGGAGGACAGCCAGAGTCCCACCAGGGGGAGCTCTCCCCAGCAAGCAGCCTGGATTCCTTAGAGGAAAGTGCACACGCCATAATTGATCTGCGACAACGAAGAGCTACTCAGAGACGGAATCAATTGGCTAAATACTTTCAGCATTAAAGTGGCAACAGCTGGGTTTGGGTGTGGTGCTCTTGGGAAAGGCTAAAAGGCAGACCCACCCTTCCTGGCTTGTGGAGTTTTATCTTTGAGAGTCGTGGGACCTGACTGTGAACTTTGGCGTCTTGGAATCCTGGTTTGTGCCTTTGACTATTGAAACCTTGGGGGTGTGTGCCAGCAAGAAGCTTGCTGTATTGTCTGGACATCAGGACCCTGCTGTACCGTATTATATCCTGTCTGTTGGGAAGAACAGGTTTTCCTCTGTGCTTATTTTTTCCAGTTATAAAATACTTTTGGCTTTTACCAGAGTGTCTGGCTGTTTTTTCCAGTTGGTGTTGAGGTCTGGGGGAACCCAGACAGAACACTTAGTAAGGCCACTCTTAGAACACTGGATCCAGTTTGAGTCATCAAATTATAAAAATGATGTTGAGACTCTGGAAAGAGTACAGAAAAGAGAAACAAATATGATTCGGGGGCTGGTGGCTAAAACATATGAAGAACAATTGCAAGAATTGTTAGGTCTAGTCTAGAGAAAAGAAGGACTAGGGGTGACCATGATGAAAATGTTCCGATACTTGAGGGGCTGCCACAAAGAGGAATAGCTCAAGCATCGGAACATTTCCAAAGCATCAGAAGGCCAGACGAGTAGCAATGGATGAAAACTAATAGAGTAACCTAGAACTAAGGAGGAATTTCCTGACAATGAAAACAATTGACCAGTCGAACGAAAGGGTTGCCTTCAGAAGTTGTGAGTGCTCCATCACTGGAGGTTTTTATGAGATTGGATAGTCGTTTGTTTGAAATTTTATAGGGCAGTGATGGTGAACCTTTTTTTCCCTCGGGTGCCAAAAGAGCATGCGTGTGGGCAATGGTGCATGTGAGTGCCCACACCCATAATTCAATGTCTGGGAAGGCCGAAAACAGCTTACCCCGCCCTCCAGAGACCCTCTAGAGGTCAGAAACAGCCTGTTTCCCAACTTCTGGTGGGCCCAGTAGGCTCGTGTTTTACCCTCACCAGGCTCCAAAGGCTTCCCTGGAGCCAGAAGAGGATGAAAACACCCTCCCCCTGGAGGCTGTCTGGAAGCCAAAAATGCCATCCCAGAGCCTCTGTGTGAGCCAAAAATCAGCTGGCCAGCACCCACATGTACGTTGGGGCTGAGCTAGGGCAAGGGCTCATGTGCCAGCAGATATGGCTCCGCGTGCCACCTGTGACACCCATGCCATAGGTTTGCCATCACTGGTATAGGGTCTTTTGCTTGTGCCGGTGTTCAGACTAGAAACCTTGAAACCTTTGTTATTCTGATACTATTGTTATTGGCATAGTTTAATTGCCTAGTTTATATACAGTATATAAAAGCGAAAAACCACTCATGTTGTAATCACAAAATCTCCAGAACCATAAAGCCTATGAACTGTTAGGTGCTCAATAAGAAAGGATTTTTTCCAAAATGTCCACAGCAGCATTAGTATTTCCTATATTATTATTAACATGCTCTGATGCTAAGAGGTTCTACTCCCCCTCCCCACCTGAAAATAAATCTGTTCCAAATGCAAAATACAAGCACAGGAGAGGAGTTTCACTTTTACTTTCACAGTAGCAAATAGCTAAGTCAGGGCCAAGCTCCTTCCTGTCTCCTTCTTGTTCACACAGCAAATACTTCTTTTAGTTTTCAAACAGATCTTTTGTACAGATCTGTAGGTCGTGCAATTAGGAAAAGACAAGTAAGGGAACACAAATATCATCAAACTCATCTCCAAGTAAGTAGACAGACTGCAAAAACATATTATTAACATGCTCCTATGCTAATTAGTTAAATGTTCTACTTCTCCTTCCAACCTGAAAATAACTCTGCAGAGAATGGGACAGCACAGGAGAGGCTTCTGTGGGACAAAGCGGAAGGAGAAAAGGGTACAGGATAGGATAGGATAGTCTTCTATGTTTCTATGTTTCTATGTTTCTATATTGTGTGATGGATGATGGATAAATAATACAGTGTCAAAACCTCTGTAGTTCAAAAGGCAATCAGTTTCTGCTGGATGGTGATAGCTTTAGGACAGTGTTTCCCAACCTTGGCAACTTGAAGATATTTGGACTTCATATAAATATTACATAAGTGGTATTTTACTCCCGTTCAACTCGCACACTTTCAGCAGAATGTCAGGGGGAATTGTTGGCATGGGTGTCAAGATAAAGGAGTGTTTATGCATATGTTTTGGAAATGCTTGATAGTGCAGGAATTTTGGCAAAAAGTGAAAGAGGATATCAATAGAATGCTAAATATACAATGGACAATCACTAAGGAAATGGCAGTACTAAAGCAATGGGAGAATTTAGAGAAATAAAAAAAGCAGCTATAGAAAGCGCTCAGGCAGTAATAGTTTTGAATTGGAAGGATGCGACAAAATGGATAATGCAAAATTGGTATAGGTACATGGTGGACCATATTCAATTTGAAATAATGGATAAAAGGATAAATTCGGATAATGAAACTGAGTTGGGACAACTGATGGGACGGTGGGACAAGGTAAGACGATATATGATGAGCAGAATCCGAGACCAAGCTACAAGAAATAAATTGGAATCATTCTATAATATGTAAATAGATATATTGCTCTTGGGTCAAGTGGACTATACAAGGAACACCCCCGATTTGGTGGTGGGGAATGTGTGTGTGCCTGGGTGGTGGGCACATTGCACTATGCACTGTTTTATGTTGTGTGTATATAAACTTGTTAAAAATTAATAAAAAAAATAATTTAAAAAAAAAGATATTTGGACTTCAACTCCCATGCTGGCTGGGGAATTCTGGGAGTTGAAGTCCAAATATCTTCAAGTTGCCAAGGTTGGGAAACACTGCTTTAGGAAGCGACTTTGCATCTTTAGAGACATGAGAACTTGCACCACCACTGCCTTCAGCGTCCTCGAGCAAAGGTCTCCAGCTTCCTTGATAAAATATAAAAGATGGTATATAAAGATAAAGTAAGTGGAAAGGGCAGTCAAAAGTCCCAAAAGAAAAGTGGCAGTGTTGTGCTATTTCTGTGAACACCGTGCAGTTATGCCATGTTAATATTTTACCAGCTATTACATTTTTCGAATAGCAGGCATTGTACAATTGCAATGATGCAAGGTGGGGCTTTTCCAAATCTCAAAACAACTGAGAAAAGGAACCTGGAAAGGAACATGCAGTCTAACCTTAATTATCCAACAACTAAACAGCTGGCTGGCCGATTCTGCAGCAGTGGCCAATGCACACCACTCACCCACAGACATCAGCACCTTAATGCCAAGTTTTCTGCCTCTCTAGTTCATTATGTTGTAAACATAGAAACATAGAAGACTGACGGCAGAAAAAGACCTCATGGTCCATCTAGTCTGCCCTTATACTATTTTCTGTATTTTATCTTAGATGTTTATCCCAGGCATGTTTAAATTCAGTTACTGTGGATTTATCTACCACGTCTGCTGGGAGTTTGTTCCAAGGATCTACTACTCTTTCAGTGAAATAATATTTTCTCATGTTGCTTTTGATCTTTCCCCCAACTAACTTCAGATTGTGCCCCCTTGTTCTTGTGTTCACTTTCCTATTAAAAGCACTTCTCTCCTGGACCTTATTTGACCCTTTAACATATTTAAATGTTTCGAACATGTCCCCCCTTTTCCTTCTGTCTTCCAGACTATACAGATTGTATAGTACTGTATTATATAGTTGATTTCCATATTTCATAATGGTTCAGTAGGAGTTATATTTATTTTGATGAGGGCATATGTGGTTCAATTGTCTTCCAATTTCTGAAGCCATGCATTGGGGCAAATAGACACAAACATACACACACACATACACACACAGAGGGGGGCTTGTATAACAATGTTGGGATTATTTAAAAGAAAGGTACAGTAAGTCTAATTTTTTATGCTGAAAAGGAAAACCAGTTTTATGCAGGGTTTAAAGCTTTAGACTAGAAGCTAGAAGTTTAGTTCTAGTCCTTCTTTAAGTACCAAGCCATCTGGATGACCTTGGGCCAGTCACTCCCTCTCAGCCCTGGGACGCAGACAATGGCAAACCACTTCTGAAATTTTGCCAAGATAACCTCAGGGACCTGTCCAGGCAGTTGTCAGGAGTCAACATTGATTCAAAGGCACCAAAACAAATACTGTATAGTGGTACCTCGGTATTTGTTGTTAATTGGTTTTGGGAGGTGCGATAAGTATTAAAATGACCAGTGGAAAGCAAACCATGTGACTTAACAAGCGATCCTTTGTTTTGGCCAGAAAGGGTAGCGAGTCACAAGGCAGCCAAGATTGACAGCTTCTAGCTTGCATGCCGAGTATCAAACAAGTAGTAGTACCACAACAAAAGTTTTGCATCAAAATGCGTCAAGTACCAAATTTAATTATTTTTATAGCAGCCAAGTACTAAGGTACTATTATATATGCCTGTGATGGCCACCTATGGCACACGGTCCACAGTGGCACATGCAGCCATATCAGAGGGCACGTGAGACATGTTTTAGTTTCAGTGTGCATGCGCATGATGGGCAGCTAATTTTCAGCCTTGGGAAAAGGCTGTTTCGTCTTCCGGATGCTCCAGGGAAGCATCATTGGTAAATGCAAAGAGGTAAATCTGGAATAAGACACTTTTCCCCCTTTTTTCTCCCCCTTTTGAAAGACCCAGAAAGTCTGTTTGGGCCTCACTTTTGGTATCTTCCCCCTACTTCTCTCCTTCCCATCGCAGAACTATGTCGCTAAGACACTAACACCACGATCGGAAGCCTTGATTCAGAAGTAATGTTGGCTGCTAATTCTTATTCCCAGGTGCAGGATCATAGAAGAAAAAAGGTGGCTGTGAATGATAACATTGGCTAGAGTAGAATAGGGAGAGGGATAGGGACAGGACAGGACAGAAATAGAACAGAACAGAATCACAGAGTTGAAAGGGATCTTGAAGGTCTTCTAGTCCAACCCCCAGATCAAGCAGGAAACCCTATACCATTTTAGACAAACAGTTGTCCAATCTCTTCTTTAAAATTTCCAGTGCATTCACAATTTCTGCAGGCATTCTGTTCCGCTCATTAATTGTTCTGTTAGGAAATTTCTCCCAAGTTCTAGGTTGCTTTTCTCTTTGATTATTTATTTATTTTATTTATTTTATTCTATTTATTGGATTTGTATGCTGCCCCTCTCCGTAGACTCGGGGCGGCTAACAACAGTAACAAAAAACAGCATATAAATCCAATACTAAAACAACTAAAAAAACCTTATTGTAAAACCAAACATCCATCCATACAAACATACCATACATGAATTGTAAAGGCCTAGGGGGAAAGAATATCTCAGTTCCCCCATGCCTGACGGCAGAGGTGGGTTTTAAGGAGCTTATGAAAGGCAAAGAGGGTGGGGGCAATTCTAATGTCCGGGGGGAGTTGGTTCCACAGGGCCGGGGCCACCACAGAGAAGGCTTTTCCCCTGGGCCCCGGCTTCTTGTCCTGCCTTCAGATGCTTTGGAGAATAGCCCAGCTCCCTCTTCTTTGTGGCATCCACTGTGATATTAGAACATTGCTATCATGTCACCCCTAGTCCTTCTTTTCACTAGATAAATTGAATTCCAGCAAATGTTCTTTATATATTTTAGCCTCCACTCCCCTAATCATCTTTGTTGCTCTTCTCTACACTCTTAATATATTTTTTTTACATTGTAGCAACCAAAACTGGATGCATTATTCCAAGTATGATCTTACCAAGGCATTATAAAATGGTATTAACATTTCACATGATCTTTAATCTATCCCTCTATTAATGCAGCCTAGAACTATGTTGGTTTTTTGGGAAGCTGCGGCACACTGCTGGCTCATAATTAAGTGATTAGAACTCCAAGATCTGTCTCAGAGTTACTACTATTGAGCCATGTGCCATCTACTGTATTCTATACCTGTGCATTTGGTTTTTCTTCCCTAAATGTAGAATCTTACTTTTTTTCACCGTTGAATTGGAACATCAAGGAAAAAGAGAAGTCAAGCAGGTCTTCTCTTGAAAGAAGAGCTGGTTTTTTAAAAATAGATATAAAACCCTGTGTTTTTTTAAAAAAAAATAGATATAAAACCCAAGCTGGGAAAAAGGTGGCAAATGGGGGGGGGGGATCAGCCTTCTGATTTGATAAGTACTGTTGCACTGAGCCTGAATAACAGAGAAAAAATGGATAGTGTTCCCAGAATTAACTTGCCTGACTTCAAAAGTGCTCCCACACTCCACATAAAAATAAATGCAGGATCCCCAACCTATCATTAATGTCTGCATCACCAAAAAGTAGGGTGGGAATCAGAGTTTACAGCACAATCCTACCTTTTTCCGCTCAGAGTGTATTGACTTTATCTCTACATGCCACTGTAAAGGAGGATATAATGAGAGTAGTATAAGAAGAATAGAATAGAAAAATAGTAGATATGAGATATAGGAGAGACAATAGGACAGGGGACGGGAGGCACGCTAGTGTACATATGCATGCCCCTTATTGACCTCTTAGGAATCTGGAGAGGTCAACTGTGGATAGTCTGAGGGTAAAATGTTGTGGGTTAGGGGAAGATACTACGGAATCCGGCAATAAGTTCCATGCTTCGACAACTCGATTACTAAAGTCTTATTTTTTACAGTCCAATTTGGAGCGGTTAATATTAAGCATGTATCTGTTGTGTGCTCTTGTGTTGTTGTGGTTGAAGCTGAAGTAGTCGTTGACAGGCAGGACGTTGCAGCATATGATCTTGTGGGCAATACTTAGATCATGTTTAAGATGTTGTAGTTGTAAGCTTTCTAGACAAAAGTATGCATGTTTGGGATGGCAACCACAATAATGGAAAATAAGCACTGTCTCTCCATCTTAGATCCTCCACATAACACTCCCACCTTTCCTCAACTTGTCTCACACTCAAATGCTAAGAAATACACTGACTCCTGGTCTTGTTACTATCACAGAATAGACAAATGGATAAGTTTAATCCTCTGCTACCTCAAAGGCTTTCAGGTTGGACTTTCACGTGGCCATCTGGCTGTAACCTTCAAAATGGATATAAATTGTAAAAGTAGAAAATGTTGAATTCTAAATAGCACTTTTATTTTAATACTGAGGCATTATCCCAGCCATATACTCACTACTTTTTAAAAGCCTTCTTCCTTTATGGAAAAACATGTTTTTGTAACTACACACATTATTTTCAACTTCCCTTAGTAATTCCTAGTCCAACCCCAGGGTAGCATTAAAAGTAGTATCTATCTATCTATCTATCTATCTATCTATCTATCTATCTATCTATCTATCTACCTACCTACCTACCTACCTACCTATCTATCTATTAGATTTGTATGCCACCCCTCTCCGCAGACTCGGGGCGGCTCAAAACAGCAATAAAACAATTCATGACAAATCTAATAATTTAAAAACATTTTAAAAAACCCGTTATTAAGCAGACATACACACAAACATACCATACATAAATTGTATAGGCCCGGGGGAGATATCTCAATTCCCCCATGCCTGGCAGCAAAGGTGGGTTTTAAGAAGTTTACGAAAGGCAAGGAGGGTGGGGGCAGTTCTTATCTCCGGGGGGAGCTGGTTCCAGAGAGTCGGGGCCACCACAGAGAAGGCTCTTCCCCTGGGACCCGCCAAGCGACATTGTTTAGCCGACAGGACCTGGAGAAGGCCAACTCTGTGGGACCTAATCGGTCGCTGGCATTCGTGCGGCAGAAGGCGGTCCCGGAGAGATCAGATGCTTGTAAACAAAAATAATCCTTGTGTGTTGTTAATAGATTTTTTTAAAGAGTTACATAACAGGCAGGAGTCCAAAGTCAATGGATTTTGGATCTGATAGCAGCTCAGCTGAAATATGCCTCTCGTATACCACAGGCATAAGTCTCTGTCATTCATTCATAAGAATTATGAATCAAATGTTAGTAAAGCAGAATCATTTTGCCTTGATAGTAGAAACTGCCCACTGTTAAAAGCATCAGGTTATCCTCTGGCAGGAGAGGCAGGGAAAAGGGCTGAGAGAAGGGGGGAAATACCTATGGCTTGGCAAAAATGAACCTATGTTTCATGTACAAAAAATCCCAATTTAAACACCTCTAATTAAATCAACTCCTCTAATAGAAAATGGGATTGAGAAAATACATGCCCCAAAATCCTGGGGTTGTGGGCCAGATATTCAAGGAGAGTTCCCCTTCCTTTTGGGAGAGTGAACCCATGTTAAGTAGCTAAGATGGCGAAGTAGCTCATACTAAGGTCTACAGTCAACTGGTTTTTTTTCCTTTTAATGTGACTTACTGGTTTAAAACCCTTTTTAAACCAGAGATAGCACGCGACAGTCTTGGTATGCCTGGAATGCACTACCTGACTCTCTTGTTATATCCTCAAATCCCCATAGATTTAACCTTAAACTATCTACCGTGGACCTCACCCCATTCTAAGAGGTCTGTAAAGGGGCGTACATAAGTGCACCAGCATGCCTACCGTCCCTGTCCTATTGTCCCCATTTATTTGTACCCTGTTTCCCCAAAAATAAGTCACCCCTGAAAGTAAGACATAGGAGAGGTTTCATAGAATTGCCTAATATAAGGCATCCCCTGAAAGTAAGATGTAGCAGACGTTCTGTTTCGCAGCATTCCTGAACAGAACATATATAACATATATTTGAAGAAAGTATAATTGTTGTACATGGAAATAATGGTACGGTACTAGTAAGAAATTCTTGATAGGATTGTTTGTCTGGTTATGCTGGTTTGTGATGACAACTACTGTACAGTATATAATAAATGTTCTTTTTTTGTTGTTCAGCAATAAATGTGAATTCTTCTTCACTGAAAAAAAAATAAGACATCTCCTGAAAATAAGAGGTAGTACATCTTTGGGAGCAAAAATTAATATAAGACCGCTGTCTTATTTTCGGGGAAACAGGATACTCATTTTCTGTGTTCATGTCCAATGTCTATACTTATATCTGTTATCTCGTATATGTTTGACAAACTAAACTAACTAACTGAATAAAATATCTAAGAATAGTCCTTGCAAGGCTAAATATACTACACTGAACCAGCATTTCTTGCTAGGGGTGTGGATGGCTAGGACTAAGGGCTTGCTTGCTTGCTTGCTTGCTTGCTTGCTTGCTTGCTTGCTTGCTTGCTTGCTTGCTTGCTTGCTTGCTTGCTTGCTTGCTTGCTTGCTTGCTTGCTTGCTTGCTGCTTGCTTGCTTGCTTGCTTGCTTGCTTGCTTGCTTGCTTGCTTGCTTGCTTGCTTGCTTGCTTGCTTGCTTGCTTGCTTGCTTGCTTGCTTGCTTGCTTGCTTGCTTGCTTGCTTGCTTGCTTGCTTGCTTGCTTGCTTGCTGCTTGCTTGCTTGCTTGCTTGCTTGCTTGCTATGCTTGCTTGCTTGCTTGCTTGCTTGCTTGCTTGCTTGCTTGCTTGCTTGCTTGCTTGCTTGCTTGCTTGCTTGCTTGCTTGCTTGCTTGCTTGCTTGCTTGCTTGCTTGCTTGCTTGCTTGCTTGCTGCTTGCTTGCTTGCTTGCTTGCTTGCTTGCTTGCTTGCTTGCTGTGCTTGCTTGCTTGCTTGCTTGCTTGCTTGCTTGCTTGCTTGCTTGCTTGCTTGCTTGCTTGCTTGCTTGCTGCTTGCTTGCTTGCTTGCTTGCTTGCTTGCTTGCTTGCTTGCTTGCTTGCTTGCTTGCTTGCTTGCTTGCTTGCTTGCTTGCTTGCTTGCTTGCTTGCTTGCTTGCTTGCTGCTTGCTTGCTTGCTTGCTTGCTTGCTTGCTTGCTTGCTTGCTTGCTTGCTTGCTTGCTTGCTTGCTTGCTTGCTTGCTTGCTTGCTTGCTTGCTTGCTTGCTTGCTTGGCTTGCTTGCTTGCTTGCTTGCTTGCTTGCTTGCTTGCTTGCTTGCTTGCTTGCTTGCTTGCTTGCTTGCTTATTTTTTATGCTGTCCACTCCCGAAGGACTCTGGGTGGCTTACAACAATAAAAATAATATTTAAAAAGTTTAAAATCCCATTATTAGAATCATACCATGTCATACAATCTTACTATGGCCAGAACCAAAGAGTCATCAATTGCTCATGGCCCCCAGGCCTGCCAGCAAAGCCAGGTTTTCAAGGCTATTCGGAAAGCCAGTAGGGTGGGAGCAGTATGGATCTTGGGGGGGTAGATGGTTCCAGAGAGCCGGTGCCCACACACAGAAGGCCCTCCCCCACGGCCCTACCAGCCAACATTGCTTAATCGACAGGACCCAAAGAAAGCCAACCCTGTGGGCTCTAATTGGTCACCGGGAGCTAAGGATTAACACTAATCCTTTCTTTCTGTTTACTGTGCTTTGCTTTAACCAACATTTGCATTTGTATCCTGGTGCAGCACAAGGGAGCAAGATGGGTGTGGACAATGATGAAGTATTAAAACAGCACTTCCTTGATAGTAAAACAATCTTAAATGTTTGAATTATTTTACATGGTTGGGCTTTATCTCAGCGTTAAAACAGTAACAATTCTAACCTATTCATTCATGCTCCAGAGGGAGGACTACTTAGCAAGACAATCAATAGATGGACATTAGCATGGGAAATGTACTAAAGTTGTAATACCAACACAGTGCAGCTCCCAAGCCACCTCACATGACTGGAAAAGACCAGTACTCTAATAGAAGTGCACTAACAAAACATGTTTGAGTAGAACAGGATCACTTCCATCACACTGCGTGCATAAGCGCACCATTGTGCCTACCGTCCCTGTCCTATTGTCTTCTTTTATCATTATTTACTACTTATGTTATGCTTATACAAACTACAATCCTATACTTGTTCGACAAAATAAATAAATAATAAAAATAAAATAAAATAAAGTATATAAATACTGATCATGAAAAGATTCTCTAATAATTGTCACCTATTTCCATACCAAGCAACCGATGGTCCCATGCTAACAACGATAAGTCAATAAGGAAGTGAACTCTGGAACTGTTCTTATACTTTGAAAGCATCTTGTACACAAAAGAAAGGGCAGGGCAGATACACTTTTATGCCTTTTTCCAATACAGAACATTTAATTGGACGGTGTAAGCTCTTCAAATATATAGTTGTGTACTTTCACAGGCAAGGCTGGTTTCATAGGAGAAACTATACATGCTGAGCATGACACTGATGCTACTTTGTTAGGGTCAACCGAGGGTGAAAAGCCTACTTCCGGTAATGCCCACAAGAAGTATTTTATTCATTTGTTTGTTTGTTTTGTTGAGTACGTATTGGTGGTATACAAGGATATAATAATATTTATATACATGATATTAGTAAAAGAGAAACATTAGGAGAGGGGATGGAAACATAGAAACATAGAAGACTGACGGCAGAAAAAGACCCCATGGTCCATCTAGTCTGCCCTTTTACTATTTCCTGTATTTTATCTTACAATGGATATATGTTTATCCCAGGCATGTTTAAAATCGGTTACTGTGGATTTACCAACCACGTCTGCTGGAAGTTTGTTCCAAGGATCTACTACTCTTTCAGTAAAATAATATTTTCTCATGTTGCCTTTGATCTTTCCCCCAACTAACTTCAGATTGTGTCCCCTTGTTCTTGTGTTCACTTTCCTGTTAAAAACACTTCCCTCCTGAACCCTATTTAACCCTTTAACATATTTAAATGTTTTGATCATGTCCCCCCCTTTCCTTCTGTCTTCCAGACTATACAGATTGAGTTCATTAAGTCTTTCCTGATACGTTTTATACTTAAGACCTTCCACCATTCTTGTAGCCCGTCTTTGGACCCGTTCAATTTTGTCAATATCTTTTTGTAGGTGAGGTCTCCAGAACTGAACACAGTACTCCAAATGTGGTCTCACCAGCGCTCTATATAAGGGGATCACAATCTCCCTCTTCCTGCTTGTTATACCTCTAGCTATGCAGCCAAGCATCCTGCTTGCCTTTCCTACCGCCCGACCACACTGCTCACCCATTTTGAGACTGTCAGAAATCACTACCCCTAAATCCTTCTCTTCTGAAGTTTTTGCTATCACAGAACTGCCAATGCAATACTCAGATTTAGGATTCCTT
The DNA here is from genome assembly GCF_031021105.1 of Erythrolamprus reginae. NCBI lineage: Eukaryota > Metazoa > Chordata > Lepidosauria > Squamata > Dipsadidae > Erythrolamprus > Erythrolamprus reginae. The sequence continues at coordinate 227,386,047 of NC_091951.1, read as the reverse complement.
TTCCCCAAGTGCATTATTTTACATTTGGAAACATTAAACTGCAGTTTCCATTGCTTTGACCATTTATCTAGTAATGCTAAATCATTTACCATATTACAGACCCCTCCAGGAATATCAACCCTATTGCACACTTTAGAGTCATCAGCAAATAGGCAAACCTTCCCTACCAAACCTTCTCCTATGTCACTCACAAACATATTAAAAAGAATAGGACCCAGAACAGACCCTTGTGGCACACCGCTTGTAACCTGTCTCTGCTCAGAATACTCGCCATTAACAATAACTCTCTGATGTCTATGCTTCAGCCAGCTTGAAATCCACTGAACTATCCAGGGATTAATTCCAATCTTCACTAATTTATCTATCAGCTCTTTATGTGGAACCGTATCAAAGGCTTTGCTGAAGTCCAGATAGGCAATATCCACGGCACCACCTTGATCCAACACCTTTGTGACATAGTCAAAGAACTCAATGAGATTAGTCTGACATGATTTGCCTTCAGTAAAGCCATGCTGATTTGGGTCCAATAAGTTATTGTTTTTTAGATGCTGATTTATCCTCTTTTTGAGTAGCGTCTCCATCATTTTAACTACAACTGATGTCAAGCTAACTGGCCTGTAGTTACCAGCTTCTTCTCTACTGCCCTTCTTGTGGATAGGCACAACACTGGCCATTCTCCAATCCTCAGGAACATCTCCTGTTAACAGGGATTGGTTAAACAAATCAGTCAGGGGGGTAGCAATGACAGATCTGAGTTCTTTAAGAACTCTGGGGTGGATGCCATCTGGACCCATTGCCTTATTTATCTTTAATCTTTCAAGTTCTTCTAAGACATCGGCTTCTAAGATCACTGGAGCTGAATCCGTACAGCTGGAAGCAATGCTATATCCCTCTATAGTATTATTTTGTAAGGTGTCTTTTGAGAAAACTGAACAGAAGTAGCTATTGAAATGGTCAGCGATCTCCTTATTCCCATCAATGCATGTATTATTCCCGGTACAAAGCTTTGTGATGCTGCAGTTTTTCTTCTTCCTATCACTAATATATCTGAAGAAGGTTTTATCCCCCTTCTTTACAGATTTTGCTATTTCTTCCTCTTTTGAGGCTTTAGCAGCATATATTATCTGTTTTGCCTCCTTCTGTCTCATTTTATACACCTCTCTATCAGCTATACTTCCAGACTCTTTATACCTCCTATAGGCAGCCTTTTTTTCATTGACTATAGCCCTTACATCATTGCTAAACCATAGCGGTTTCTTCTTCCTTTTACCTTTAGTTACTTGCTTTACATAAAGTCTTGTGGCTTTTAAGATGGCCTTTTTTAATACAGTCCACTGGGTGCTCGCTCCTGCCATTTTATCCCTCCCCTTTAATTCATTATTTAAATATTCCCCCATTGCATTAAAATTTGTTTTTCTGAAATCCAATACTTTGGTTGCAGTATAGGATTGCTCACAATCAGTTTTTACATCAAACCACAAACTTAGATGGTCACTGCAACCTAAATTTTCTCCCACCTTGACCTCTGAAACCCGATTCCCATTTGTAAAAACTAAATCTAGAATATTCTCCCCTCTAGTTGGTGTCTTAACTAGCTGTCCCATAGCTGCTCCTGTAAAGGCCTCTACTATATTCTTACTTTTGCATGTAAGGGCACTGGGGATATTCCAGTCAACATCAGACATGTTGAAATCACCCATAACCACAATATCTCCCTTTACTGCCATTAGGGTAATCTCATCCACCATCTTGTTGTCATGTTCCTCAGATTGCCCTGGAGGCCTATAGATCACCCCAATTCTAATGACAGAACCATCTTTATTTTGCATGCAAATCCAGAGGGTCTCCAGATCTTTACATGTATTTTGAATTAGTATTGTTTTTAGACTTTCTTTAACATAAATGGCTACTCCACCTCCCCTTCTCTCTATTCTATCCTTCCTATACAGTGTATATCCTGGTATGGATATTTCCCATTCATTAGAATCCTTAAACCATGTCTCAGTTATGGCAACCAGATCCAAATTATCTCTAGATATTATGGCCATTAACTCACAGAGCTTGTTGCTCAAGCTTCGAGCATTCGTGTACATTACCCGAAGAACATTATTTTCATTATTAGTTTGCCCCTTATCATCAACAACTACATCTATTTTATTTACAGCTCCCTTTTCATAAGCTTCCAGAAACTGATGTATCCTCATTGGTCGGGGACAGAAATCCTCCACATCTGGTACATCTCTGTCCCCTTTACATAGTTTAAATGCCTGTCCAAAAAAGTTCTGAATTCCTCTGGTGGCACTCTGGTGTACTTATGCATGCCCCTTACTGACCTCTTAGGGGGTCAACAGTGGATAGTCTAAGGGTAAAGTTTTGGGGTTAGGTGATGATACTACAGAGTCTGGTAGTGAGTTCCATGCATCAACTATTCGGTTACTAAAGTCATATTTCTGGCAGTCGAGTTTAGAACGGTTTGCTTTAAGTTTGTATCTGTTGTGTGCTTTTGTGATTGAAGCTGAAGTAGCTGTTGACAGGAAGGACATTGTAGCAGATGATTTTATGGGCTATGCTTAGGTCGTGTTTTAGATGACGTAGTTCTAAGTTTTCTAAACCTAGGATTGTAAGTCGAGTTGCATAGGGTATTCTGTTGCGAAAAGAGCAGTGGAGGGCTCCTCTAGTAAAGTATCTCTGGACATTTTCTAGAGTATTTATGTTTGAAATGTGGTGTTTTCTTCCATACCCCCCCCCCCTAACTCTGGCAATGCTTTACAATCTTCTACCAACTGTGTAGTTTGATGCTGCTATGGATTGATAATAAAGTTGGAGAGAAAAATCCCCTCTTCTTCATTCACCAAATCACCTATTCTTCTGCAATGAAGCTGTATCTAATACTCACATTATAAGCTTGTTAGGAAAGAGAACTGTGCTGTGCTGGCAACCCAAAATGGAACTAAACAGAGTTGCTTGTTTTAAAGAGCAATGCTACATGATGATCCTGAGTTGGCCTAGGCAAAAATTCCCAGGAACGTTGCTAATTCAATGAAAAGCCATGAAGCAGTCATTAGTGGAAGAACTGGAAAACCCACCAAAGATTTCAGGACCATGATGGGACAATGCTACTCAGTGCCAAGGGCTCTAGGAAGAAAAGAGAAAGGAAGACCAGGTTCTACCAGCCAAAAAGTGTTGTTTCGGCTATACAAACACACACACACACATACACATATATAGCCTTATCTCTAAATAGAAATGTTAGAACCTTTTTAGTCAACAGAATCCATATGTGTTGTATCTTTGTAAATAGTTGGTTCCGTGTGGAAACGCTGTCTGAGCGAGAATCAGGAAGTCGCTCCTGATTGGCTCAGACGCGGCTGCTCTCTCTCTGGCGGGAACCGCAAATATATAAAAGGAGCGGTTTCTCCCAGGTAGAGCATACGGTATCCGCTGAGTGTCACTTACCTTTAAGAGCTGAATAAAGGAACCGTCTTTCACGTAGCCCTGTCTCTGGGTTTACTTCACTGGCGACGACGGACGGAAGAACCACGCGTGCAAAATGAACAACCTTCAAATCGGCCGTGCTCCTGAGTTCTTCGAACCGGAGAAATCTTCCTGGGACGCCTACATAGCCAAGTTCGAGATCTTCCTCGAGGCCGCAGGAATAAGGGACGCCGACGCCGAACGAAAACGGGCCATCTTCCTGAACTACTGCGGTCCAGAAATATTCGATCTCGCCCAGACTCTCACCGACCCGCTTCCAGCCAAATCCGTCGCTTGGGACATCCTGCAAACCAAGCTCGCGAGCCATTTGAAGCCAACGAAACCAGCCGTCGTTTTCCGGCACCAATTTTCAAGAATGGCTCAGCTCGAATCGGAATCCATCAATCAATTCGCAACGCGACTTCGAACGGTGCTTGCAAAATGCAAGTTTGATAACCCGGAAGCTCGCCTCACCAATGCCTTAATTTTCGGCATGAGAAATGCCACGGTCCGGAACAAACTCCTCACCGAAGACGAGCCGCCCCTCCAGGCAGTAATCAAGCTGGCACAAACCGCAGAGGTTGCCAACGCTGCTGCCAAAGAGCTGAAGGAGCACGACAAGTGAGAGGTCATCGCCAAGATCGACTCCACGTTTTCCCGTGCCGAGGCCCCAGATGACCTCAGCCCACCAGCTCTCAACGAGGACAGCTGTTTCCTCATTGGTAATTAGAGATTTGCAAGGGGGAATAATTCCTGTTCTAGGCCAAGTGAATGTACCTATCATGTTTAAGAATGTTAAATGTACCCTGCCTATGATTGTTGTTACAGGGGCTAGACACTCTCTCCTGGGGTTGGCTTGGATGGAACCTTTGGGAATTGAAATTTCTGGTATTTGTACTGTTAACTCTGATAGCATGCCTAACTTCTTACAAGAATTTCCAGAAGTGTTTAGCCCCACCTTGGGATCGTATAAAGGGCCCCCTATCTCATTTTCTATTGACCCCAAGGTCCCTCCTGTCCGGCTCAAACCTCGCAGGGTGTCCCTTCCGCTCCTCCCCAAACTTGACCTACAGCTGGATAAGCTCATAAGCCAAGGCATTTTAGTTCCTGTAGAGCAGGGGCCATGGGAAACACCCATAGTTACGCCTCTGAAACCAGATGGCTCTTTAAGGGTTTGCGCTGACTATAAATCTACGCTCAACAAAGCCCTCCAGCATCACCCTTACCCCATTCCTGTGGTACAACAGCTCCTTCACTCCCTGGGGGAAGGGAAAGTGTTCGCAAAAATCGATTTAGCGCAAGCTTACCAGCAGCTCCCTGTCGATGAACCGACAGCACGCGCACAGACAATTGTCACCCACAGGGGTGCCTTTAAATGTACCAGATTACAATTTGGAGTAAGCATAGCCCCAGGGATTTTTCAAAGCATAATGGAACGGTTGTTATCAGGGATTAAAGGGGCCATTCCCTACTTTGATAACATCTTAATTGCAGGGGAAAACCAAGAGCAGCTCAACAAAAGAATAAGGGAAGTGCTACAGAGGCTGCAAGATAAAGGGCTAAGAATCAAACCTGACAAATGTGTGTGGGGAACCAACAGTGTGGAATTTCTAGGATATAAAATCGATGGGGAAGGCATCCACCCCACTACTGAAAAATTGAGAGCCATTAGGGAAGCCCCAGAACCACAAAATAAGACAGAATTGCAAGCTTTTTTAGGCCTTCTTAACTTCTACTCCGTCTTTTTAAAACAGAAGGCAGCAGCAGCAGAGCCTCTACACTGTTTGCTCCAGAAAGAAACCCCTTGGACATGGGGGAGAACTGAATACGAAGCCTTTGTACAAATAACACAGTTGCTAACTTCTAAAAGTGTAGTAGTCCAGTATAGTACTTCACTACCCATCAGGCTTACATGCGATGCTTCCCCATATGGCGTGGGAGGGGTCTTGGCACACGTTTTGCCTAATAATACAGAGGCCCCAATTGCCTTCTTTTCCAGAACAATGACCAATACTGAGAGAAATTACAGCCAACTAGATAAGGAGGCTCTAGCATTAGTGGCTGGGGTGAAGAAATTTCATAATTACCTCTTTGGCAGGAGTTTTGAATTGGTTACTGACCACAAGCCTTTACTAGGCCTCTTAGCCACCAACAAACCTACTCCCCCATTTATGTCTCCAAGGTTAATCAGATGGGCCCTTTTCCTCTCAGGATATCAGTACAAACTCATTCATAAAGGGGGTAAAACCATCAACCACGCAGATGGTCTCAGTAGGTGCCCCATGGCAGAGTTAGTAGAGAACCCTGCCCCGTCTGCTGATGTCTTAATGATAGAACTCGAAGACAACCCACTAACTACTGCAAGGGAGGTGGCTGCACACACGCAGCAAGACCCAATCCTAAAAAAGGTGGTAAACTGTGTACTTAAGGGGTGGCAGAATGACTCTGTGGAACCTGAATTGTGTGATTTCAAAACCAAAAGACTGGAATTGTCATATGTGAGAGGTTGCCTGTTGTGGGGTGATAGAGTAATCTATCCTGAAAGTCTAAAGACCAAAGTACTCACAATGTTACATGTGGGCCATCCTGGGATTGTCAGGATGAAGGGCCTAGCTAGGGGGCACTTATGGTGGCCAGGTTTGGATACCGATATTGAAAACTGGGTAGCCAAATGTGATCCATGCCAAGAGTCGCGGCCTACCCCCCCCCCCCCCCCCAAAACAACTCCAGCAGAGTGGGAACAACCTGCAGGGCCTTGGTCCAGGGTCCATATTGATTTTGCAGGGCCAGTGGGGTCACAATATTTCTTAATAGTAGTTGATGCATTTTCCAAGTGGGTGGAAATCATAGCAATGAACAATATAAATACGAGTGCCACCATTAAGGTTCTGCGCCGTTTGTTTGCCACCCATGGTTGTCCTGATATCTTAGTGTCTGACAATGGACCCCAATTGACAGCCAGGCAATTTGAATTGTTCTTAGATAACTTAGGAATCAGACATGCACTCATCTCACCTTACTCGCCCTGGGCTAATGGTTTGGCAGAACGCTACGTTCGGGTGGCAAAGGAAGCATTGCGCAGATCAGGCCCTGGAGATGTACAACAGAATTTGGACCAATTTTTGTTAACCCAGCATATTACCCCAAACTCTCACACGCACATAAGCCCTGCTGAGATACTAATGGGAAGGAAACTAAGGTCCCCACTGGATAGGTTACACCCAAGGTTTTGTACCCATAACCCTATGTATGTGAACCCTGAGAGACAAATGTATTTGGGTCAAAGTGTTTTTGTAAAGAATTTTGATGGGGGTGTAAATTGGATGAAAGGGACAATTGTACAACAGACTGCTCCAAAAACATACATTGTAAAATTGGAAGATGGTCGAATGTGGAAGCGGCACATTGACCATGTACGAAAGCGCATGGGAAACTCATCGGAGCAAACCGCTGAAACAGACTCTCCCGCTTTAACAGACTGTAACGCGCAACCCAATTTAATGGACACGCAAATGGACTTATCGAGTCAGGAAGGATCCTCCAGCGACGCCGAACCATCTTCATCCTCCGAGGTCGGTGTTGTGCCTACCAGACCAACTCAGCAGGCCGGAGCCCAAACCAGGCCCCAGCTGCGCCGGGGAAGTGCAAGCGAACCGACCTCCACCGTCGGCAGCGAGGACTCAATTGAACTGCGCAGGTCGGAGCGAGCCTCGCGAAGACCCAGCAGATTGGAGGACTTCGTCACGTGGCTTTCGTGATTGATGTATCCTGACTAAGGAGTGAGGGGTGTTGTATCCTTGTAAATAGTTGGTTCCGTGTGGAAACGCTGTCTGAGCGAGAATCAGGAAGTCGCTCCTGATTGGCTCAGACGCGGCTGCTCTCTCTCTGGCGGGAACCACAAATATATAAAAGGAGCGGTTTCTCCCAGGTAGAGCAGACGGTATCCGCTGAGTGTCACTTACCTTTAAGAGCTGAATAAAGGAACCGTCTTTCACCTAGCCCTGTCTCTGGGTTTACTTCAATACGCATACAAGCAGGGGGGGAAAACTATGCTACAAACTGTTCAGTAGAGGGAAATGGAATTTTTCAAAGAATTTTCCACTTAAACCACAGTAAGTCGTTAAGGGAGAATGGAAAGTAGTGACCAGTGTAAATAAAAATACACCTGCAAAAATGAAAGCAAATGCTATTTGATATTTTAATGAAAGGGAAAAATCACAAGAGATGCTTTGCATTGCATCTAAACTCATGAATTCATAAAAGCCTGTGAAAGAGGGATTAGTAAAATTTAGCAGGTCTGGGACACAAATCATATCATTCAAAGGGCTGAATTATTGTAGGATCTTAAAATCATTTGAGCCAAAGTCTTTATTTTGCATTCGGTTTTTCATACAATCATATATCATCCTTTATTTGCAAAGCTGATATGTGACTCTAGGCATAGTACTATACAGCTTGCCAACTGGGTAAGTGCTGCTAATTAAGGACTGGATCCAGATATGCCGTTTGGCCTCTAGAAGTGATTGCAATTCATTTCACTGGGTCTCCACCTGACTGTAAAACCAGAACCCAACTCATGCTATCAGCGGAATCTCTCCATGTTTGCTACTTTCAGCTGGCTTTTAAAAGGCTATTTAAATAGCTTTAAAAAATGCTATTTAAAATGAACAGTAAAAGACTGAGTGTTAATATAATAAATACGACACTGAGAAATTCCCATTCTGAAATTCTGCACAATCATCGCTGGTTTCCAGCTGGAAAAGAGGTTTATAGTTCACGTAGTTTGTTTTTCTTACAAATCTGTGCTTGTCCTTGTCGTCAGAGGAGTTACCATTTCCTATTGGGGAAAAAAAAACCAAAAGTCAACATTTTATATTATATTCTTTGCATGTTTAGATTTTTTTTTTCATTTTGCAAGATCCTGCAGCCAGGGTGTGTGTTTGCATGCTCGTTTGATCCAATCAAGCACAATCTATAAAGAAACTCTACCAGCTTTGCAAAATAAGACACAGTTAATTTAAATAGCAAACTATCCTTCAATCAGTCTCAAAGTCAATTTCTATAGGGAAAGAAAGGTTGTGATTCTAGAACTTTTCAACTCAAAAAAACTGCACACAGGTTGCTATCCTAGATTTTAAATTATATTCAAATATTTAAATTATGTTATAAATGTATAAATTATATTTAAATATTTAGAAACATAGAAGATTGACGGCAGAAAAAGACCTCATGGTGCATCTAGTCTGCCCCTGTACTATTTCTTGTACTTTTATCTTAGGATGGATATATGTTTATCTCAGGCATGTTTAAATTCAGTTACTGTGGATTTGCCAACCACGTCTGCTGGAAGTTTGTTCCAAGCATCTACTACTCTTTCAGTAAAATAATATTTTCTCACGTTGCTTCCGATCTTTCCCCCAACTCACCTCAGATTGTGTCCCCTTGTTCTTGTGTTCACTTTCCTATTAAAAACACTTCCCTCCTGAACCTTATTTAACCCTTTAACATATTTAAATGTTTCGATCATGTCCCCCCCTTTCCCTTCTGTCATCCAGACTATACAGATTGAGTTCATTAAGTCTTTCCTGATACGTTTTATGCTTAAGAACTTCCACCATTCTTGTAGCCCGTCTTTGGACCCGTTCAATTTTGTCAATATCTTTTTGTAGGTGAGGTCTCCAGAACTGAACACAGTATTTCAAATGTGGTCTCACCAGCGCTCTATACAGTGGGATCACAATCTCCCTCTTCCTGCTTGTTATACCTCTAGCTATGCAGCCAAGCATTCTACTTGCTTTCCCTACTGCCTGACCCCAGTAAATTATTTAAATTATATTTAAATATAAAGGTGATATAATTCATTCAAGATTATAGAGAAAGCTACCAAGTGTATGTGCTTGGGACTGAAATACGACTTTAAAATGTTAGAAGCTGTTACCTGGCCTGGGTCATAAGCAGCATTGATGCACGTTTCATCTTCAACAAAGCTGTCAGATTGGTTATCCTTCTGGTAGATGGCCAATGTTTTATCAGATTCCATACTGGATGCCCTTTGAGAAAGAGAGACAGAATTCAACAGTTTAAATGCCAGGGTTTTTTTCAGAGTTGTAATTTTACATTAGCATTAGTCCCATTACCACATTTCCAATATCATTTTGGCAACTGCCTCATAAAGACCATAGTTGTTGTTTATTTCAAGGTAACTTCATACCCTGTTTCCCCGAAAATAAGACGTACCCCAAAAGTAAGGCATGTTGGAGGTTTTGCAGAATTTGCTAATATAAGGCACCCCCCGAAAATAAGGCGTAGTCAAGTTTACATACGGTACGGTGGAAAAACATACAGTACCATTCAAAACTGTTCATAGCGGTACCATAATAATGTGGCGTCCCCTGCTGGCCCCTTCCATCGCTTTGTACCGTCCAGTACAGCAGACACAGTCTGCTGCTGTCTCACCGCCATTACAGCCTCCACTACAGTGCGTAGACTGTAGTTCCTCTGGTGGCCGGAAGCTGCAATAGCGGGAGTATACTGTTGTACCATATAAGTGCCGTCGTTTGTGTGTGTGTGTGCCATACTGACAGGTACCATACTGTAATCAGTGGACCGTACGGTACACTTTCTTTGGGGGTGTCAGCTTTTCTGCCTGTAAATTTATCTTATTTGAGAAATATAAGGCACCCCCCCCCCCCCCGAAAATAAGACGTAGCACAACTTTTGGAGCAAAAATTAATATAAGACAGTTTCTTATTTTCGGGGAAGCATGGTAGTCCTACACATAGGTCAATACAATGATCCCTCGATTTTCGCAGGTTCAAACTTTGCGAAACGGCTATACCACAGTTTTTCAAAAAATATTAATTAAAAAATACTCCGCGGTTTTTTTTCTATACCACGGTTTTTCCCACCCGATGACGTCATATGTCATCACCAAGAGTCACTTCTCTCTCTCTTTCTCTTTCTTGCCTGTCATTCTCTGCTTCAATCATTTTCTCATTTCTCTTTTTTCTCCCTTTTTCTATCATTTTTCTCTCTCTCTCTACCTTCCACTCTCCCCCCTCTTGCTCTCTCTCTCTCTTTCTCCCTCTCCCTCTCTGTGAGAACGCCTGCCCCCACCTCTCCTGCAGCCCCCGCGCTGATAGCTGGGACAAAAGTGCTCTCAGCTAAGGGACTGTGAGAGGGGCGGGGCGGGCATTCTCAAAGCGCTCAGAGCGGCTACCGGCCGAATGAGGAGGATGAGAAGCCGTAGCCGCCAGCGCTGCTGCAGGAGGACCCGTGTCCCAAGAAAGCCGGTGAGAGGGGTGGATCGGGCGGGCGGTAGTGGCGAGGGGGCCGGAGGCGCTGGGGGGGCGGGGGCAGCCGACATTCAAAGCAATCTTTGCCGGCCTCCGCACTTTCGTCATTCCCCGCCCTAATTTCAAGCCCGGCTCCTTGCGCTGCCTTGAAAAAGGGTGCGTGGGGGTAGTTTTTGGCTGTCCATAGCCAAAAATTGTGTTTTTACTTCCGCACCGCTATTTTGTGGAAATTCGACTTTCGCGGGCGGTCTTGGAACGTAACCCCCGCGAAAATCGAGGGAACACTGTACTCCATGAACTACATTAGGTCCTACACTAGATCAATACTCCATGAACTACAATGTCTTCAATAACGAAAATAACAGCGAAACACACAGTTGAGGCATACTAACATAAGCAACACCTCCTGTATAAACAGAGGCATAGAATCTAGATCAGTACTGTTTTATAAAAACCTTAAGTAAGATCACAGCTGGAATATTGCAACCAATTTTGGTCACCATACTACAAAAAAGATGTTGAGACTTCGGAAAAAGTTCAGAGTAGAGCAACTAAGATGAGACTAAATCTCATGTCATCTGTAGACTAAAACATAGGAAGAACAACTTCAGGATTTGGGTTTGGCTAATCTGAAGAAAAAAAGAATTAGGGTGACATGATAGCAATATTCCAGTATTTGAGGGGCCACCACAAAGAAGAAGGGGTCAAATTATTCTCCAAAGCACCAATGGACAGGACAAGAAATAATGGTTGGAAACTAATCAAAGAGAGGAGCAACCTGGAATTAGGGAGAAACTTCTTAACAGTGAGGACAATTAACCAGTGGAACTGCTTGCCTCTAGAAATCCACCTATTCTATTCCTAGGACAAACTCAGCTAACATCTTGGACCTGAGTGGATCTCAGCCTGTTGAATCTTCTATGTTGAATTCTATAGGATAAGTGCTGTGACAGAAAAACCTTGCCTCCTAGTCCCCTCAGATACATGGGTCACATTCAACATGAAACTAAATGTTCATTGTCATAAGTCAACAGTCACCTGAAAATAGAATAAAGTAGAGTAGAGTAGAGTAGAGTAGAGTAGAGTAGGGTAGGGTAGAGTAGAATAGAATTCTTTATTGGCCAAGTGTGATTGGACACAGAAGGAATTTGTCTTTGGTGTATATGCTCTCAGTGCAAGTATCCGAGTCTACGGAGAGGGGCGGCATACAAATCCAATCAATCAATCAATCAATCAATCAATCAACAAACAAACAAACAAACAAATAAATAATAAATTAGTATACTGACTGGATAGGACTGGGTTTTGAATTAGATAGCATTCCAAGAGCTTCAACAGACAATCCCATGCCTACTTAGTTTTCATAATGGTTAGTATAACTTTCTGCTTACTGGGTGGTCTACCTCCAGGTTCATACTTTCTAGCAGCAAATGCACTCCTAACTATATGAATATCTACTCAAGTAGGACTAAAAATGCAATTGGTAGCACATCTGAAGAATCTTATCAGGCAAGATTCACTTGACCAATAGAACAAGGTAGTACAATTTATTTTAAGTGCCACCCATCCCAAATTCCTTGCAGAAAAATGCAATATAAATATAGTAAGCATTGTATAGAATAGACAACTTACAACTCCGTCGTGTCCGTTCCGACTTAATTATAGTTCATAAAATCATATACCAAAATGTCCTACCTGTAAACGACTACTTCACCTTCAACCGCAACAACACACGAGCACGAAATCAATTTAAACTAAATGTCAGCCGCTCCAAACTTGACTGCAAAAAATACGACTTCAGCAACAGAGTAATCAACGCCTGCAATGCACTACCTGATTCTGTGGTTTCTACTCCTAACCCCAAAACCTTTAACCTTAGACTATCTACAATCGACCTCTCCCCCTTTCTAAGAGGTCTGTAAGGGGCGTGCATAAGTGCACCACTGTGCCTACCGTCCCTGTCCTAATGTCTTCTTTTGTTACTTTTTATCATTACTTATCTAATGTTTTATTTGTACAAGTTACCACCCTATAATTGTTAGACAAAATAAATATAAATATAAATATAAATATAAATATAAATATAAATATAAATATAAATATAAATATAAATATAAATATAAATATAAATATAAATATAAATATAAATATAAATATAAATATAAATATAAATATAAATATAAATATAAATATAAATATAAATATAAATATAAATACAGTGAACCCTCGAGTTTCGCGTGTTCAAGTATCGCGAAAGGGCTATTTCGCGAGTTTTCAACCAGGAAGTAAACTCCACCATCTGCGCATGCGTGCCCTTCCACGCATGCATAGATGGTGGAGTTTCCCCGCCGGGCAGAGGCTTCCCTGGGTCTTCCCCCTCTTGCCCCCGTAAGACCCCAGCGGCGGCGCGAGCAACGGCGTGGGCGGGCGGGCGGCACGCGCTTGGGGACATCCCAGCTCCGCTCCCCAGCTGGGGAAAGCGCGCGCGTTTGGGGACTCCCTAGATCCGCTCCCCAGCTGGGGAGCGGATATAGGGAGTCCCCAAACGCGCGCGCTTTCCCCAGCAACGCGCGCGCTTTCCCCAGCAACGCGCGCGCGCGGTGGGGACTCCCTAGATCCGCTCCCCAGCTGGGGAGCGGATCTAGGGAGTCCCCAAACGCGCGCGCTTTCCCCAGCAACGCGCGCGCTTTCCCCAGCAACGCGCGCGCGGTGGGGACTCCCTAGATCCGCTCCCCAGCTGGGGAGCGGATCTAGGGAGTCCCCAAACGCGCGCGCTTTCCCCAGCAACGCGCGCGCGGTGGGGACTCCCTAGATCCGCTCCCCAGCTGGGGAGCGGATCTAGGGAGTCTCCACCGCGCGCGCGTTGCTGGGGAAAGCGCGCGCGTTGCTGGGGAAAGCGCGCGCGTTTGGGGACTCCCTAGATCCGCTCCCCAGCTGGGGAGCGGATCTAGGGAGTCCCGAAACGGCGCGCACCCCAGGCGCGAGCAACGGGGTGGGCGGGCGAAGGGCGGGCGGCAGTGGAAGCAAAAACACCATCTGCGCACGCGCAGATGGTGTTTTTACTTCCGCACCGCTACTTCGCTAAAAATCGATCATCGCGTGGGGTCCTGGAACGGAACCCTCGCGATGATCGAGGGTTCGTATATAAAAATAAAAAGAGAGTGAGGAAGTTACGGTTAGTAGAATTACACTCTAATGTCAAACACCAATTGTCGTTAATCCCAAAATGTTAGTCCTTCAAAGCGGAAAAGCAGACATTAATTCCATGATAGATCTGGAAGCAGAGAAATGTATTGCACCTGCCTATTTTCCCCACTGAACATGGGTTAATTTGAAAGAAGGAAAGAGGATAACCAAAGTTACCTTAGACGTGATCTTTGCCTCCGAAAGTAGATAAAGATCCCTGCAGCTCCCATAACAAGTAGTAAGACAGTAATGACACTCAAAACAACGGAACCAGCCATAGACCTTGGTTTCTCTTTTTCGCAGTAGTCACCACTATATCCCAACATGCAACTGCACCTTATTCTATGGTTTTCCACAGTACAGTCTCCTCTCATGTTGCAGGTGTCACTGTTACAAGCATGTGACCCCAAGCCATTTTGTTTGACCCCCTGCACCAGAGAGGGGTGTTGCCATATCCCTGCTGCAGGTCGTGTAGGTTTTTGCCTTCTTCTTGAAGTAAGGATCTGCATAGTAGTAGTTGTTGTTGTACTTTTAGAGACAGTAACAGTAGTACTCTTGTGTTTTGTCTGTGGTTGCACATGAGCCTTTTTAGTGACAGGTTTCTTTGTGTGGATTTTGATGGGTGCCAGAGTTTTCTTTTCATGGAAGGGTTTTGTTGGCAGCTGTGTTGTCCGGGATGGAGTTATTGCCTGGGGTTTATTGACAATGTAGTGACCTGTCAGTAGAGAACATCATTTACATACATCACTTCTGAGTACAGCAGAATCACGGTTGAATATTTTGCAGTTGGCCAAAGGTTCTTAACAGAAAGAGTAACTGCAAGCAAGCTGGATTTCCTCCCCCAAAACCCCCTAAAATGTCTACTCAAAGGTTAGGTGTAGGGCATAGTGTTGGTAATGACCTTTAAAACCCTACATGGCATCGGACCAGAATACCTCTGGAACCGCCTTCTGCCGCACGAATCCCAGCGGCCGATAAGGTCCCACAGAGTTGGCCTTCTCCGGTTCCCATCGACTAAACAATGTCGTTTGGCAGGGTCCAGGGGAAGAGCCTTCTCTGTGGCAGCCCCGGCCCTCTGGAATCAACTCCCCTAAGAGATTAGAACTGCCCCCACCCTCCTTGTCTTTTGCAAATTACTTAAGACCCACCTGTATCGCCAGGCATGGGGGAATTGAGACATATTTTTATGTATGGTATGCATGTGTTGCATGGTTTTTAAATGATGGGTTTTTTAGATGTTTTTTAATATTAGATTTGTTTACATTGTAACACTGTTATTATTATTGTTGTGAGCCGCCCTGAGTCTTCAGAGAGGGACGGCATACAAATTTAATTAATAATAATAATAATAATAATAATAATAATTATTATTATTATTATTATTATTATTATTATTATTATTATTATTATTATTATTATTATTATTATTATTATAGGGACAGGTCCAGGTTAGTGGAAAAACTGTCCTATCCTGTTGCTTAGAATAGATGGTACATAGCAGCTAAGGCAGCACGTTCAGGGTTCTTTCAATTAAACAGTGCCACCTACTGGTACCCAGGGAATTTGTTCTACTTGTCCCTCTGGAATAAGAACCCACTTGAAACCTCTGGGCTCCTTCCATGTTTGATGTTCTCTAAGGCAGTGATTTTCAACCTTTTTTGAGCCGCGGCACATTTTTTACATTTACGAAACCCTGGGGCACATTGAGGGAGGGGGGGGGCTAAAAAAAGTTTGGACAAAAAAATTATCTCTCTCTCTCTTCCTCCCCTTCACTCTATTTCTTTCTCCCTCCCTCTTTCTCTCCCTTCCTTCCTCTTTCTTTCTCTCTCTCTCTCCATCCCTATTTCTCTTCCTTCCTTCCTTCCTCTCTTTTTTGCTCTCTTTCTCCCTCCCTCCCTCTATGTCTTTCTCTCTGTTGCTCTCTCTCTGTTGCTCTCTCTCTTGTTTTCTCTCTCTTTCTTTCTTTCTTTCTCTCTCTCTTGTTCTCTTTCTCTCGCTCTCGCTCTTTCTCTCTCTTGCTTTCTTTCTCTCTCTTGCTTTCTTTCTCTCTCTTGCTTTCTTTCTATCTTTCTTTCTCTCTCTCTTGCTTTCTCTCTCTCTTGCTTTCTCTCTCTCTTGCTTTCTTTCTCTCTGAGCTTCGCGGCACACCTGACCATGTCTCGCGGCACACTAGTGTGCCACGGCACACTGGTTGAAAAACGCTCCTCTAAGGTGCTGAAGACCCACCGGTTCTTCTCCAAGGCATTTGGTTAAAGTGAATGGAACCCCTTGTTGGATGTGTTTTTAATCTATATTTTTTTATATTGAGCAACTGAATTCCATCTTGTTTTGTTCTGTACTGTATTTTTATTATTTTTAGATTGTGAGCTGCCTAAATTTAGTTTGGGCGTCAGGAGGCACCTAAAGTTAAAAAAACTAAAAGCTAAGCCATCACACTTTCATTGTCTGATAAATAAAGGTGTACGGTGGCATACATATAACTTTTAAAAATAGGCAATGCTTGCATTTCAGCTAGCCTGGCAGACTGACTCCCCCAGTTCAGATGTGATCACCTTTCACTGAAGTTTATCTTCCTTCATTCCTTTTATTGTCCCTTCTAGAGAGATTCACAGACTCATAACACCTTATCTGACTAAATATCCTGGAAACTCTGATCATTTTTATGTAAAACTGCTATTGTTGGATTAATATGATTGAAGGTAGCTAAATTTTGTTATACTGCCTGTAAAATTAAATTAAATTAAATTAATTTGACTTCTAAGCCATTCAATGGGACTCACTGAATTTTTTTTTACCATCAACTGCAATATATTTCTATGCCTTGTTCTGTTTGGTCCTGTTTTGTTTTATTTTAATGTTTAATTTTTTGTGCTGGTCCAGGATGGTAAAAAAAAAAAAGATCTGATTTTGATTTGATCCCTTTTTTCATATTATATTGGCATCACTCTACTTTTCTGAAAAAATCGCAGAGAACTGCATTTGTAAATATGATACTAAATGTTGGGAGATGTTAATCCCTTGTTTATGTGGCTACAATTTCCAGGGAGAGGAACAAAAATGACTATGTAATTTAAACATGTTACAGTATGTTTAGATTTGACTAATGTACTATTTCAGATATTTGATACCAAAACAAAACAAAACAACTTGAACCGGGAAATTTGATGGGAGGTTTAAAAATCTGATGCACTAATCCCCTATTAATTTCTGAGTAACTATTGTTACATAGAAACTACAGCCATTTGTTGTTTCCCCAAGCTAGTAGTCATAGAAGGTGTGGATTTTACTTTGAAATGGTCACTGAATTAAAGCAGGCTATTTTATGAAATAGCCATTTATTTTCAAACCCCATCTCATAGTAAGTGCACCCTCCTAATGTGAATATTCTTCTCCTGCTTTTACTTTTAAAATACTGTTTCATTACATTGTCGTAAAAGGCAGGTGCTACATTATAGAACTATTGCATAATCCAGGCTTGGGGGAATTGAGATCCTCTTCCCCCTAGGCCTTTACAATTCTATGCATGGTATGTATGTATGTATGTTTGGTTTTTATATTAATTGATTTTTAATCATCAATACCAAATTACTATTGTACACTGTTTTATTGTCGCTGTTAGCCGCCCCGAGTCTCTGGAGAGGGGCGGCATACAAATCCAATAAATAAATAAATAAATAAATAAATTATTAACACTCTGATTATTTAGAATCTAAATTTTAGATAATTTAAACCTTTTTTAAAAAAAACAAGAAAAGAAGTCTTGTGATTTCAAAATGATTATGATGATTTCAAGTCACTATGATTTCAAAAACGTTAATGTGGATATGCATAAAGCTGCTTAAATTATGCATGGAGAGCCGAGGAGAGCAGATATGCATTTGTTTGTACAGTACTAGGGAAAGCACCTTATTTCAGTAAATGCAATCAGCCTATCCAACATTCAGAAATTTATAAAAAGCATTTGTGTTAAATAAACAATTGATTTTTAACATTTAACAAAAATCCATTTTAACAACAGCTATCCATCCTTCAGGTATTAATGAGCTGATTCTCGAGCATTCATCTCTCTGTTGGTTTCAATACAGGTTTTCATACTCACAATTCATCTCATCAGATCCATCTTGGCAATCAAGATTCCCATCACAGACTTGCTCTTTTACAATGCATTTGGTGTGGTCCAAGCAGGCATGAAAAGGCTCTGAGCATTTCACGGCTTTGATGCACAGAGTACTGCGTTCTAAAATGTACCCGGTGGTGCACCAGCAGCTTCGTCCATGCGGATTTGGTAAACAGATCTGACTGCATCCCCCGTGCTTTTCCGAACAACCATTCCTCCCTGGAAACCACAAGACAGAAAATAATTGCTTCAGTTCTGTTTCCCACTGCAGAACATAATAAAGCAAGGAAGCGACTTTTGTGAGTCCCGTAGATTGCAAGGCGATCAAACCGGTCAGCCCTGGAGGAGATCAACCCTGGCTGCTCTTTAGAAGGCTAGATCCTGAAGATGAAACTCAAACTCCTTGCCTTTCGTAAGCTACTTAAAACCCACCTCTGCCCTCAGGCATGGGGGAATTGAGATCCTCTTTCCCCCTAGGCCTTTACAATTCTATGCATGGTATGTATGTATGTATGTATGTATGTATGTATGTATGTATGTATGTATGTATGTATGTATGGTTTTTATATTAATGGGTTTTTAATCATTTTTATTATTAGATTACTATTGTACACTGTTTTATTATTGCTGTTAGCCGCTCCGAGTCTCCAGAGAGGGGCGGCATACAAATTCAATCAATCAATCAATAAAATAAATAAAATAAATAAAATAAATAAAATAAATAAAATAAATAAAATAAATAAAATAAATAAAATAAATAAAATAAATAAAATAAATAAAATAAATAAAATAAATAAAATAAATAAAATAAATAAAATAAATAAAATAAATAAAATAAATAAAATAAATAAAATAAATAAAATAAATAAAATAAATAAAATAAATAAATAAAATAAAATAAATAAATAAATAAAATAAAATAAAATAAAACAAAACAAAACAAAACAAATAAAATTAAATAAATAAATAAATAAATAAATAGATAGATAGGCTACCTAATGAGACGGAAAGACTCACTGGAGAAGAGCCTGATGCTGGGAAAGCTTGAGGGCAAAAGAAGAATGGGAATTACAGAGAATGAACTGGCTGGATGGACTCACTGAAGCAGTCTGTCAGGCCGAAGCTATCATTTTGAGTTGGAGACTTTGGCCTGCCACAAGTAGAATACTACTGTGGGAACTGGGGAGGGGCGGTTGCATGAGAGGAAAAAATACTGGCCACAACAAAATTATTTCCAGAGATTCAAGGTCATCTTTTGTCCAGCACCAGCCGGAAGTACAGGAGAGGATTGTGGACATGGAGAGATCCGGAGTGGTCCACGTGATGAACTTGTGGGTGTGGAGACAAGGGATGAACCTCCACCTGGGTGGGGAACTGTAGGAACAGTTAGTATCGGGTTGACTAAAGTTCATAAACAACATGGCTCTGTTAAGCCCTTCATGGCACCAGACCAGAATATCTTCGGGACCGCCTCCTGCCGCATGAATCCCAGCGACCGGTTAGGTCCCACAGAGTTGGCCTTCTCCGGGTCCCGTCGACTAAACAATGTCGTCTGGCGGGACCCAGGGGAAGAGCCTTCTCTGTGGGGGGCCCGACCCTCCGGAACCATCTCCCCCCTGAGATTAGGATTGCCCGCACCCTCCCTGCCTTTCGAAAACTCCTTAAGACCCACCTCTGCCGTCAGGCATGGGGGAACTAAAACACCTCCCCCTTGCCCATGTTGTTTTGTTGATTGATTGACTGTGTGCCTGTTTTTATATATACTGTTTTTATGAGATTACTAATTTTAAATTGTAATTAGATTGGTGGGCATTGGATTTGGTATTATGTACTGTGCTGTTTTTTTATTTTGTTGTGAGCCGCCCCGAGTTTGCGGAGAGGGGCGGCATATAAATCCAATAAATCTAATCTAATCTAATAAATTGGAACTTGGAAGGAGGCCAAGGTTTGGACTCTGATTTATTTCTCGGATGTTAATTGGAACTCTAACCTAGGCAGCAGGAGCTTCAATGGTCTCCGGGGGGTGGGGGTGGAGGACAGGTAGGCTTGGAGGGTTGCGGTGGGTTTGACATTACTTTGCAACTAACAATAACAACAAGGAAGCAACTACTTGGCAATCTGGCTGGCATGCTGTTGACTTGGGGAGATATTCTGACACCACCTCACCAATTTCAACACCTAGAATAAGTCAATATATGAAATAGTCAATATTTTTCCAGACGGTATGTTTTCCAGGAGGGTCTCACTTAGCCTATATGCCTAGGGGAGAGAGAGGCTCTCAATCCAAACAATGGCGGTTACATCCTTGTTCAGGATTGATGCTTAGAGAACATCCCACTTTTTGGTAGGTCTAAAACTTAAAACTTTTACTTTGCCAAAAAGGTACCAAAGAATGGTATTGGGCAATGTAGTCCAGGTATCCCACGATGATAGCAGTGCCAAACTTGATTTCATTAAAGGTTGCATCAGGGTTATGTTTGACCTCGGGGGAGCCAGGGTGGGCATGGCTAGGGCAGGCATGGCCAGCTTGACATCACTCGTGTCGGGGCGCCTCTGATGTCCCAAGTGCTGTGCCAGTGCAAACAGACTCCCGACGTTTTCGACTGCCAGCCTCCTGCAACGCTCTGTCAGTAAAAATGGAGCTTGGAAGGGCCGCATTGCCGTTCACTGGCAGAACATTGCAGGAGACCATGGCAGTTGAAAACAGACCTCGGGAGCCCGTTTTCGTTGGCAGAAGCACCGTGGGCCAGTCCTTTGCTGTTTTCAGGGCAGCCCCATGGTCCACCTCTAAGTACCTCGTGGGTTGGCTCTGTCCCACAGGCCTTGAGTTTGATACCACTGCCCTATGACTTCTCAAAGTTATAATGAACTTTACCTTGTTGGTATAGTTTGCTGTAGATCTTTATATCCACAAGTTTCTGTTTTGTTTGAAACCACCAGTTTTCTACTATTTCCAGGGGACTATACCACACCTTTATTGCACCTGTTAGGAATAAATTTAGTCAGATTTGAGAAAACAAATACACAGAGTATTGCTATCAATTTACAAAATACCACATAAATACTTGATTATTATCAATTATTATCAATTTTGCCACTGGCTAAAACCTATAAACAGCTCCCCCTGCCGAGGCCCTCTGGAAGCCCGAAATGGCCTGTTTCCCAACTTCTGGTGGGCCCAGTAGGCTCGTGTTTTGTCCTCTGCAGGCTTCCCTGGAGCTGGGGGAGGGTAAAA
Source organism: Erythrolamprus reginae (assembly GCF_031021105.1). Taxonomy (NCBI): domain Eukaryota; kingdom Metazoa; phylum Chordata; class Lepidosauria; order Squamata; family Dipsadidae; genus Erythrolamprus; species Erythrolamprus reginae. The sequence continues at coordinate 227,364,740 of NC_091951.1, read as the reverse complement.
ATGCTTGGAGGCTCTCTGGAAGCTAAAAACACCCTCCCAGAGCCTCTGTGTGAGCCAAAAATCAGTTCTCTGGCACACACATGCACGTTGGAGCTGAGCTAGGGCAAGGGCTCGTGTGCCAGAAGATATGGCTCCACGTGCCACCTGTGGCATCCGTGCCATAAGTTTGCGATCACTGTCCTATAGGGTTTGTGTCAGCTTAAGCTTGCTTACGATTGCGTGTTGCTGTTGTCCAGAACATCATTCCATCCCCTACTGCGAAGAGCATAAGGCCATGTATTCCTCCCTCAATGATTCTGTGCCCGGAGCCATCTAGACGAATGCTTTCCACGGAACCTTTGGCTACAGGAAAAAGAGCTAGTCAGCAAAGTAATACAATAGGAAGAAGGAATTGCACAAGATCTTTGATCAAAATGAAATAGATATGTTATCTTTGATATCCTGCTATTTAATATCTACGTGAAACCGCTGCTATTTAATATCTACATGAAACAATGTTGTTTGGCGGGACCCAGGTGAAGATCCTTCTCTGTGGCGGCCCCGGCCCTCTGGAACCAACTCCCCCCGGAGATTAGAATTGCCCCCACTCTTGCCTTTCGTAAGCTCCTTAAAACCCACCTCTGCCATCAGGCATGGGGGAACTGAGATATTGTTTCCCCTTAGGCCTTTACAATTTATGCATGGTATGTTTGTTTGTATGTATGTTTGGTTTTACAATAAGGGATTTTTTAGTTGTTTTAGTATTGGATTTACATGCTGTTTTTTATTACTGTTGTTAGCCGCCCCGAGTCTACGGAGAGGGGCGGCATACAAATCCAATAAACAAATAAATAAATAAATCATTGGAGAGGGACAGGATATAAATCTAATTAATCATCATCATCATCATCATCATCATCATCATCATCATCCTTTATGGACTTTTCTTGAAACAGGACAGAAATTATGAGATTTTGAATGGATTTGATTACAGATAAGAGATCGGATATGGCCAGAAGGCATCATTGGTTGCATTTTAAGAGAAGGGGATAAAAGTTACTTAAATTGTATAGAATGCAGGAAGTCATTTTTATATTTGTTTTCTATCTCTCTTATTTTTTTCCATTTCTCCCTTTCTTTTTTGCACCTTTTATTATTCGTTAAGGTTTGTATTAGTTTTTGTTACTGTGATTACAATTCTTAATAAAAGTACTATCAAAAAAGAAGAACATGTACTAGTCTAGGAGTATGGCCAGGTTTTTTTATATTTATTTATTTATTTTGTCCAATACACAATGCTAGGGAAATATACAATGCTAGGGGAACGAGCTGAACCCAGAGAATTTGATCAACACATTAGACTGCTTACCTTGGTCAGCCCAATAGAGCCAAGTGCCAGCATCCACTATTGTTAAACCCACAGGGATCAGGGATCTCCTCCAGATTATTCTCCGCCTACTCCCATCCATAGCAGCACATTCTATCGTGGGATCGGGTAGGCCGTGTTCACCACCTAAATCCACAATGCACATGGATGCAGTTGGGGGATGGACCACCACTGTGGTTGGGTTGTAAAGACCATCGCTAAGTACCACGTGCCTATATTTGCCTTCTGAGGCTGCCACTTGGACAGATGCATATTTATTGTCAATCCAATAGATGTTGGCACTTAGCCAATCCAGTGCAAGTGATATCACCATGCCCTCGACTGGCAGAATCTTCTTCACAGAAGCTCTTCCAGTATCTTTAATAGCCAGGACCTTTATGAAGTCGTCATTTAAGTCTGAGAAGTACAATGCAGTACTGCGTACAGAGTAGTCTACAGCCATCAGGTGAGTTACATTACTCAAGGGGAGACTGCTGTGCTCGGGAAGAGCAGTCTGCCCAGCTGTGGAACGCAGTTTTTTCAGGTAGACCTAGAGTTCAATATTAGAAACAACATTATTATAATAATTTCAGTTTACAAGGGCATTCAGTCATCTGCTCTAAGACAATTCGATCATAGCAGAAGCCTAGGACTGTTGAAGTCCATACAGCTTTTGCTACCTTGTGCGGTGCTAAAAATATGATACAAGAGCTTCCATTTATCTCTGTAATGCTTGACTGCAAGGGGTCAAGTATCACTTTCCAACAGAATTTCAATAAGGTGTAAAAACAAAAGTGGCTAACTTTTGACAGAGTCACTCTTTTTTGAGAAAGGTGTGTGTTATGTTTTCAGGAGTGCTCTGTAAAAATTAACCCACAGTCAACAACCTCTAGGTCTCTCCCTTGTGGGGTGCCTCAGGGTTCGGTCCTCTCCCCCCTGCTATTTAATATCTACATGAAACCGCTGGGTGAGATCATCCAAGGGCATGGGGTGAGGTATCATCAGTATGCCGATGATACCCAGTTATACATCTCCACCCCATGTCCAGTCAACGAAGCAGTGGAAGTGATGTGCCGATGCCTGGAGGCTGTTGGGATCCAGATGGGTGTCAACAGGCTCAAACTCAACCCAGACAAGACGGAGTGGCTGTGGGTTCTGCCTCTCAAGGACAATTCCATCTGTCTGTCGATTACCCTAGGAGGGGGGGGGGGGAAATCATTGACCTCTTCAGAGAGGGTTCGCAACTTGGGTGTCCTCCTTGATCCACAGCTAACATTAGAACACCAACTTTCGGCTGTGGCAAAGAGGGTGTTTGCCCAGGTTTACCTGGTGCACCAGTTGCGGCCCTATTTGGACAGGGAGTCATTGCTCACAGTCACTCATGCCCTCATCATCTCGAGGTTCAATTACTGCAACGCTCTCTACATGGGGCTACCTTTGAAAAGTGTTCGGAAACTTTAGATTGTGCAGAATGCAGCCGCGAGAGCTATCGTGGGGCTTCCCAGATTCGCCCACGTTTCTAAAACACTCCGTGGCCTGCACTGGCTGCCGATCAGTTTCCGGTCACAATTCAAAGTGTTGGTTATGACCTTTAAAGCCCTACATGGCATTGGACCAGAATACCTCCGGAACCGCCTTCTACCGCATGAATCCCAGCGGCCGATAAGTTCCCACAGAGTTGGCCTACTTTGGGTGCCGTCGACCAAACAATGTCATTTGGTGGGCCCCAGGGAAAGGACTTTCTCTGTGGCGGCCCCGGCCCTCTGGAATCAACTCAGCCTGGAGATTAGAATGGCCCCCACTCTCCTTGTCTTTTGCAAATTACTCAAGACCCACCTATATCGCCAGGCATGGGGGAACTGAGACATCTCCCCCAGGCTTTTATATTTTATGTTTGGTATGTATGTGTTGTATGGTTTTAACTGCTGGGGTTTTTATATATTTTTATTTCAATATTAGATTTGTATCAATGTTACACTGTTTTATTATTGTTGTGAGCCGCCCCGAGTCTTCGAAGAGGGGTGGCATACAAATCTAATAAATAAATAAATAAATTTACTTGTTACTAAGGAGAATTCAAATAGAAGCCACTTTGCTGTGCCAGCCTATTAAACAGCTGTAAGAACATTTCATTTGGGAAAATTATTTTGCAGTAGTAGTGGGTTCTATTTACCTCTGCTACCAGTTCAGAAACGGGAGCGCAGGGGCAACACTTCTGCGCATTTGCAGAGCGTTTTTTGATGACATTTCGGAGGGTGGGCGGAGCCTCTCACCACCACTACTGGTTCACTGTACTGGGCCCAACCGGTAGCAACCCATCACTGGATTGCAGCTACCTTATTCTCTTTACTATCCAATTGAAAGTAATACCTGTGTAACATCTGTCTGGTCAACCAGTAACATGAATGCTGACTCCTTTAATGGAATGCAGGTCTTTCCATCACTGGATAGCACAGATTCAGGCGGGCAATGGCAGCTTCCTTTTTTGCTGGGGCTTAAGAGGCACATATACGAACATCCAACTTCTACACATGGATTAGGGGCTGGTGCCTGCAGAACTTCATGCACCACCTGAAAGCCAAAATTTCAAGAGTATGAGAATGTTACACCAGGAGTTTCAGGGCATCTCTATTATGCACTTTGTATGCTCCTCCACAAAAATTACTAAAGGAACACAGACTGTGTATACTATGTACAACTGCACCCATTAAATTAAACAGGACTTTTTTCAAAAACGTACACAAAAAGTTTCGCAAATTTATATGGGCAAAAAAAAAGACCAGAATAAAACTTAAAGACCTACAAGACCATAGGTCAAGAGGTGGATTTGGGTTACCAAACATGGAATTATATTACCATGCCTCAATTGCAAATTTACTGAAAAAATGGATAACACTTAAAAATTCTAGAATATTAACACTTGAAGGCTATGACCTTCAATCCGGGTGGCACAAGTTTCTGATGGCAGACATAGGTAAAATACCCACATACTTCAGATCACACTACATACGAAAAACCTTAATTAACACCTGGCACTTCATTAAAAAAACCCACTACCTCTGTATCCCAAAATGGATATCCTCAACAGAAGCAATTATATACCCGAATGCATTAACCCCTGAAAAAATTATAACATACGACCAACTGTTAAACGAAAATAATGATCTAATCCCTAAACAAAAACTCATGGAAAAAGGTATTAAAGCGGATCGGTTACACTATCTACAAATTAAATCAAAATATAATGAAGATAAGAACAGATTAGGCTTTCAGTTTATTCCACTATTTTCATCCATCGTCCACTTGCATCACATGGCAAGAGCGAGATAATTTCAAAAAAGCAGTCAATCCACTTTATGACTGTCTGTGTTTTCTTTCACTTGATAGGACTGTTAGATCTGTCTCCAAATCTATAACTGGAATGTAACTATCTTCTTTCTCATCATTCAATCTTCAGAGCCATATATCATCACAGGAGAAACCATTGATAACAAAGATGAAAAAATAAAAAGGCCAAGCAATGTCATTCAAATATTAGTATTCTTCATGATTGCCATAGTCTTTTTTCCTACCATCTTTATGAGTCCAAGAAAACTAAACAGTGTTATCACCTTCACTTCTCTGCCATCAAGTGTATGGTCACTATAAGCATACTGGTTGACGTTACCCTTGTTTTCTTAATGTTCAATACCAATCAACATTTTTTTTTCATTTATCCCATATGAAGGTAGATTGAGCAAAAGAAACAAACCAGTTCTATTAATAGAGGAGAAATTTCTGAAATAAGAAAAGGTTGACCGAAATAACGTAAGATCTATGAAAGATCCTGTTAGTTTTAGAAATACAGGTAAGTCCTCGGACTTGTGACTACAATTTAGTCCAAAATTTCTGTTGCTAAATCAGATATTTGTCAAGGGAATTCTGCCCCATTTTATGAAGTTTCTTATTCTACCATATAAAACTTATTTTAATAAGCCAAGCCTGTTGCAAAAATACCTAAATTTGAAATTATTGCAATAGTCCTCGGAAAGGGGCGGCATACAAATCTAATAAATTATTATTATTATTATTATTATTATTATTATTATTATTATTATTATTATTATTTAGGGAAACTAGCTTAGCTCAGTCAGGGACTTATGATGGAATGAAGAAGGAGGGACAAAATTAAATGTGAACGACAAAATTTAAAATAATTTTTATGTATTTAAAATAATTAAATTGAATTGTTAAATTGTCCCGAGGTTAATTGTCCCACGGCACGTTAGCCATGGTCAAATGGCCACAGAGAGTTGGCTGTGATGAATTTTCCTGTTCTGAACAAATTACGCTATGACCAACAGTAGCTTAGCGTATAAATGACTTATTCCTGGTCAAAATTCTATTATCAGTTTCAATATAAACACAATACAATACCAGTATTGACGCAGCTTTAGTCTGACAAAGTATGGGGCTTGGCTCATACTTTTTGAAGCTCATAGATATGGCTCATGCATATTTGAAGATCCAGGCCAAATAAACCTGCCTTAACATTTATTCATTTAAAGCTAGAGACATGCCGTTGGCAAAGTAAAATAAAAATAGGCACTTGTTCCAGTCATCAACCTTTCCATAATGTGTACTACTTGTGCAATACCTTTAGTCCATATGGTTGTCCATGACTCTTTAGGAGAACTGTTCTGTTTTTGGCTGTCCTTTTGTCTATCTTCTGTACTATCCTTGTTTGCATGTCAGACCAAAAGATGTAGTCTTCAAACACACTCACTGAGAAGGGACTATGTATCTCATTCAGCTGAAATATCTGAGGGAAAAAAATATTGTTAAGAGATGCATCACAGCTCAGGGACTGAGATTTTATTTTCAGACACATTAAAAGATCTGGAAGTCAGATACATTCCCACAGCTTCAAAGAAGGGTGGCATACAAATCTAATAAATTATTATTATTATTATTATTATTATTATTATTATTATTATTATTTCTTTCTTTCTTTCTTTCTTTCTATCTTTCTATCTTTCTATCTTTCTATCTTTCTATCTTTCTATCTTTCTATCTTTCTATCTATCTTTCTTTCTTTCTTTCCAGAGCTATGGGTGGAATTCTGAAACAACTTAGTATGCTACCCAGAGAAGAGCAAGATGATGATATTATCAGAATTGACACTTTCCTTTAAAACAGGGGTGTCAAATTCAAGGCCTGGGGGCCGGATGTGGCCCACAGGATACTTAGATCTGGTCTGTGGGCTCACCCTGGAAACAGTGAAGGATCAGCCTGCGGTCCTTCTGCCAGTGAAAATAGGCTCCCAAGATCCGGTTGGGGCTGCCATGGCCTTCTGCAACCTTCTGCCATTGAAAACAGGGCTCCGTTTTCATTGGCAGAAGGTTTCAAGAGGCCATGACAGCTGAAAACGGAACTCAGGAGTCTGTTTTTGCTGGCAGAGCGCTTGGGCCATCACAGGAGTAACATTGAGCTGGCCACGCCCATCCTGGCCTCTGCCACCCCGTCCTGAGGTCAAATACAGCCCCGATACGGCACTCAATGAAATTGAGTTTGACACCTCTGGTTTAAAACAAACAACTCAAATAAATTCTTGCCAGCTTCCATAAATGTTATGTACATATAGTTGGCAATACCTTCATATCACTACCATCCAAAAAGGCTGAGCCAATGGAGTGAAACTTGTCATCAGACCAGAAAATTCTCCAGCTCAAGAAATCAATGGCTAGGCTTGTGGGCCAACCAAGTCCATTATCAATTAGCACTTCTTTATTACTTCCATCCATCCCTGCTTTCTTGATTATGGATTCAACGCCCATTTCACACCAGTACATAAATCTAGGAAAGAGAAGACAATGTGACATATATTTTTAGAATTGAATTCAACTACTATGGCTTACAATGCTTTCTAGAAGGGTTATTGACCACCAAGTTAGATGGCCTTCATTGTACATTTTATTTAGCGTCCCAGACAAGAAGTCCCACTAGTATTTCAGATGATTTCAATCTAGGGAAACATTAGTGTCAGAATTCTTTTGGATAATGTCTCTTCATATAAATCCTACATTCTTTGGAATTTAAAGTTAGATCACCACTCTCTTTTTATCCAGTCATGAATCAGATCTACAGTTTCAGCACAATCGTGGCATCATATACCTTTGCTACCATTAAGCATGGAGCTTGGGGGAGGGTAGACTACTCTGTTAAAGCTTAATACATCTGGGGTCTAAGCCTAACCCTTCAAATGGGCCGTTGCATTTGCCTTTAAATAGTATTAGAGCCAAACTAAATAAAAACATTATTTATTATTTTGCATCCACATCATTTAAAATTTTTGGTAATCTGAGAAGTTTTCATATTAAGATTCTATTCCATTCCCAAGCTAAGGGTCATTTCTAACCCATGTGCATAATATACTCCACATGTTTGTGTATGTGCACATGTGTATTTCTGCAGCTAAGAGTAAGCAAGGTGACTAACAAAATTAAGGTAAAATTGAAGAGTTTCAAGTAGTGCAACATGGTATTATAGACTCTAATTTAGTCATCTTACCAATAAAGGAGAAGACCAAGAAGCTATCTAAATAAATAATAATAATGATTCAATAAAAAGTCCCGAGAAAGATATTAAAATGTTGTTAACATTTAAACTTTAAAACCTGAAACCATACTAAACCAGACTGCAGAGCAGGGTCAATACATATTAAATTGGCTTGTAGGTTTAAAAGGCTCACTGCAACCTTTATTCAAAGGGAGGGGATGCTGCAACCTTTGTGCTAAAAAATACCCTCTTCAGATCAAGCTAATATCCAGCCATTTTGAACCATCTTAAAAATGGATCTTTTCTAGAAACATAGAAACATAGAAGACTGACAGCAGAAAAAGACCTCATGGTCCATCTAATCTGCCGTTATACTATTTCCTGTATTTTATCTTAGGATGGATATGTGCTTATCCCAGGCATGTTTAAATTCAGTTACTGTGGATTTACCAACCACGTCTGCTGGAAGTTTGTTCCAAGGATCTACTACTCTTTCAGTGAAATAATATTTTCTCACATTGCTTTTGATCTTTCCCCAACTAACTTCAGATTGTGTCCCCTTGTTCTTGTGTTCACTTTCCTATTAAAAACACTTCCCTCCTGGACCTTATTTAACCCTTTAACATATTTAAATGTTTCGATCATGTCCCCCCTTTCCCTTCTGTCCTCCAGACTATACAGATTGAGTTCATTAAGTCTTTCCTGATACGTTTTATCCTTAAGACCTTCCATAAAACGTATCAGGAAAGGCTTAATGAACTCAATCTGTTTAACTCAATCTAGCTCTTAACTAGATAAACAGGAAGGTATGGGGAAAGGCACACTATCAGGTGCTCTGGTTTAGCCACACAGTGCTTCATATGACAAGTTCCAGGGACTCTGTCTGATAGCAAACTGGTAGCCAGTGTGTGCCTTCAAAATAGTGTGTTATGCTTGCTAATCCTATGTGGCAGCCTCTTCCAATCTGTAAAAGCATCTTGCAATCTGGTGAAGCTCAATTCAGGGTTTCCTTGTATACACATAGCTTCCCAAAAGCTTGTCTTGAGGTTATCAGTGCATGGATCACTGTGGTTAGGTTATCTCTGTCCTACCCTAGCTCAGTGTTTCCCAACCTTGGGCACTTGAAGATATTTGGACTTCAACTCCCAGAATTCCCCAGCCAGCATTTGCTGGCTGGAGACTTCTGGGAGTTGAAGTCCAGATATCTTCAAGTGGCCAAGGTTGGGAAACACTGCCCTAGCTAGTAAATTAGTTGAAGCTGAAAAAAGACACTCCTTCATAGGGAAAGTTCAAGTCATGCATCTACTCCTTCAGAAGGTTGCAGCCAATCCCAGGCAGACAATTCCACGTTGTCCACAAAACAATCCTTCGGGATTCAACTTCAGCTGAGTATTTCTCACCTATCCCATCACATTCAAGTGTGGAGAAGCTTCACTTGACTCTGATGTCAAGGGAATTTAAGCTGGGCATCATAAGCCTAATGACGAAACTGTTACAGACATTGAATAATCCCAGGAAAAGAGTGGAATCTCCTTATTAAATGAACTGCCAGCATATGTTCATCCAGTGCTTTTATGGGGCACGGCCTAACCTCACCAAGTTCCTAAGAGGTCAGTAAGGGGCGTACATAAGTTCATCAGAGTGCCTACCGTCCCCTGTCTTATTGTCTCTCCTGCATCTCCTATATCTTCTCTTCTATACCTATATCTTTTCCTGCTATTCTCTCATAGTTATATTTCACTCCTTTATTTTCTCCTCTATTCCCCCTTTAATACATTCTACCTGATTATATCCTCTCTAACCCTCATTGTGTGTTACTGGACAAAACAAATAAATAAATAAATAAACAACTGTTACACAGCAGGCCAAATAAATTTGATGATCAGAATATCAAAAGCTGTGAACAATCTTGCCTTTGGTTTTTAAAATTGTGTATCTACTGTGGTTAATATTTGAATATTTATCACTTTCATTGTTAATTGCCCAGGATCACTTTGTAAAGTGAGATGGGCAGCATATAAATTTAATAAATAATAAATAAATTACAATTCAATTGTATACCATAAGTGGACAGACCTGACCATACTTCAACATGATCTCAGACAGTGTTTTCAAGTCACCCCGCACTGAAATATCTTCTCTAAAAAGACAACATTAGTGACTTAATAATAGTAGATAATTGTGGATGGACTCATCTATCCATCTTGTTTCTGAGATCTATTTCTAATTCTTTTGAACCATTCCAACAAGCCCAAGCAAAATAGAAAAGGCTTACCTATCCAGTGGGTGGAGAACTAATGACCGTGGTTGCTCCAGATCCTCAAGAACCACTGTATAGACAGGATTTCCCTTCCAAGTGGTATTCAACCATGTAGCCAAGATCTGTCCGGAGATACCGTCAGTCCAGTAAAGATTCCTTCCTAACCAGTCCACTGCTATACTGTCAGATTTGATGCCTGCAATCCAATGTTTGAAATGACAGAAATGAACATATGCAAGTTTACAGCCTATCACAAAAGCTAGGATCTCAATGCCAAAAAAAAAAAAAATTATAAAAAAAATTATTGTGTTGTATTCCAACTTTCAAAATAAGCAAATGTAATTTTTTTTTTTGCTTTTATCTATCAGCCTGTTATCTATCTATTGTTAAGATTTGCAAACATTTGAATGGGAAATATCAGCCAACATCTCCTATGAAGTCAGTAATTACAAAGCAAAACTTTATTACAAATTGTTTTTTAAATAGCCATATAAGAGAAAAGACATCCTGTTCAGAGGGTTTTGTGCAGAGTATCTCTGGTTTAAGGCTGAACAGTTACGACTCCGCTCCAGGTAAATGGTTCACTGTTAATTGTGCTTGAAATCCATCTTCCTAGACAATCCTCAAAAATACTCATAGTTGACCAATACTCATAAAAGGATGCTTTTTTAGGGGTCAGTTCTGCTGTTACTCTCTCTCTCTTAGTGTACACTGGAAGAATCTTTACATTTATAGACTAGAAGCTCATAGAAGCTCAAACCCATTACTTGACTCAGTAGTGTCAACCCCTAACCCCCAACATTTCTCCCTTAGATTATCCACGATTGACCTCTCCAGGTTCCTAAGAGGTCAGTAAGGGGCGTACATAAGTGCACCAGGTTAAAAATAAATAAATAAGCTGCAGATTTCAACCATCATCAGCAAGGGATTGTTGGCTTTCTGAGCAATTGTCCCAAGTGACACATATCATTCCTATGCCATTCATGAGGGACTTTAGTAGGATAACATCATCTGTCATATGGGACTTTGTCAACTTGTATGTTTTCTTCCTGGAGGAACTTGATGAAATATTTCCTTCAGTCTGTCATCTAAAACTTGCAGGCAGGATTAGGTGTGTGAATCCACCTGGTATTTCTGTTTCTTAAAGTTCTTTTGTTAAAATTATCAGTTTAAAAATATGAGCACTCAATTTTTCCTTATCTTTTTTTCTTTTTAAGTGTAAGTGGATTTGACTTTCACCTTGTCTCGGGTGAACCTGTGAAGCTCTCTAAGCATGTGAGAGTGTGAGTCAGCTTCAACAGTCAAACAGGAGTTCTACCAATAGTTTATTTGACTTGCCAAAGTTACGATTAGTTTTGTCCTAAGCCACTAACTTATTAAAAACTGTCTAAACAACTGAAAATATATTAAGACCCACCTTTTATTAGAATTCCTTTTTCCTTGGTTTGCATATCAATCCAATTAATACTGTCTGCATTGAGATTCATCCAAAAGACAGTCTCGGATACGAAATCGTAGTCAATGGAAAAGATAATGAAGTCATGATCGACTCTCATGACAACATCCTCTTTCATGGTCCTTATTCCAAATACAAGTAAGTCAAACTGAACTGCAACTAGCAGTAATGGCTCGGAACCTATGGCAAAGACAAAACGAGTTAATTATAATATAAATTGCAATCACTCAACTATGTAAATTAAGGGAGAAGAGGTAGGAAATACTTTAACAAGTCACCTTTTAATGAGTAATGTTCATTCTTCCACTTTGCTTCCCCCCCTATTATTTAGCACTGCACTCAAATTTAGTCACAACAAATATATACACAAAACTGAAAGATTCCAAAATCATTTGAGAAAAACTCCAAAATACAGTATTTCACTGCCAGATGGTGTGGATTGCCTTATTTTTTACTGATAAGAACAGAGGCTGTTAACCAAGTAATGGTCTGGAAGAGCTCCAACTTCATTCTTGAAAAATGGTGGATGTCTAAAATAAATGCTGGCAATCCTAAAATAAAAACATGGGGAAACTAGGCAACTCCCATGATTTTTGGGTTTTTTTGGTCGACTTTTTATTTTATGGAAAACCTCTCTTAAATTCAGGCTTGTCTTCTGTTTTAGATACTATTTTGCTCTACGGAACTATTCAAATTTAATTATGTGTCTCTCAGGTTTTCTCCATAAGACCACCCAAGTCATTTCATGCTGAATGCTATTTGTCACTCAGCCCTAAACTGCTAAAGGTGCAGGGAAGGATTGCAGGGGTTCCCACACTTGGCAATTTTAAGACTTGTGGACTTCATTTCCCAAAATTATCTATGCTGGCTGGAGAATTCTAGGAGTTGAAATCCACAAGACCTCTGCTACAGGACCAACAGGATATTGGCTGCAGAATGGCTGCTAATTCCCATTGCTTTGAGATCTGAGTTACAGAAAAATTATTGCTTTTTGCTGATGTTCCTGCAAATTAGATCATTTGTGGGCCTAGGATTAAAAATGGTGACATGATCCAAATTTCTATATTTTCCCAGGCAACAGTATGAAATTTTTGTTCTTACCTTAGAATCAATGCCTGTTTTTTGAACATTTCAAATTCAAAATGTTTTGCACATATGTTAATGTGTGAAATTCAAATTGGACCATTGCAGAATCAAAACACTAAACAACTCAAAGTATTACTCAAAGTATGTATATTTCATTATGAATGTATTGTTTTAACTCTTGTCAGATTTTCCCCCCTGAACTACCATAGTATCTGCAATCTTAGCAGGAAAGGCAGCCTTTAGTTGGATGAGCTCACCATAGAGAGCAGGGTTTCTTAACCCTTTCGCCATCACACCACTCTTTTGTGTAATCCTAATGTGTACACTCCCTTAAAAATCCAAGTACCCAAATGAACACAAATGAACAAGGGAAACAATACAATGAAACGTGTGTGTGGGGGGGGGGGGTTGGATTTATTGTAACAATATAAATAAGATATTCTTTAGACCTGACTGAATTTGGTATCTTCCCAAAGAAAAGGAACTGTTTGGGAAACACTGATCTAGGAGGTTAGGAGTCTTTGCCCCCCTAAAGTTAAAGCTAAAGGTTCCCCCTTTCAAGTTGCGTTAAGACTCTAGGGGGTGGTGCTCATCTCCATTTCTTACCCAAGGGAGTCAGTGTTGTCTGAAGACATTTCCATGGTCACATTGCCAGAATGACTATAGTAGTGATGGTAAACCTATGGAACGGGTGCCACAGGTAACAGGTGGAGCCATATCTGTTGGCATGCAAGCCATTGCCTTAGCTCAGCTCCAACGTGCATGTGCGTGCCAGCCAGCTGAGTTTTGGCTTGCACGGAGGCTCTGGAAGGGCGTTTTTTTGTTTCCAGAGAGCCTCCAGGCAGATGGGGGAGGGCGTTTTTATCCTCCCCTGGCTCCAGGGAAGCCTTTGGAGCCTGGGGAGGGCAAAACATGAACCTATTGGGCCCACCAGAAGTTGGGAAATGGAAGCAGTTTTTGCCCTCCACAGGCATTGAATTATGGGTGTGGGCACTCATGTATGCACAATAGTGTGCGTGCACACTCTCTTTTCTCACCAGAGGAAAAAAAGTTCGCCATCACTGGACTATAGGCTGTGGTGCACAGAATGCTTGTTACCTTTCCACCAAAGTGGTACCTATTTATCTATTTGCAGTGACATGCTCTCAAACTGCTAGATGGGTAGGAACTGGGGTAAGAAACAGGAAGTCACTCCGTTGCATGGTGCTTGGGTCTCTTTATCTGTTGCAGTATAGCATAAAAATTAGATTACTATTGTACACTGTTTTATTGTTGCTGTTAGCCGCTCCGAGTCCCCGGAGAGGGGCGGCATACAAATCCAACCAACCAACCAACAAACAAACAAACAAACAAACAAACAAACAAACAAACAAATAAATAAATAAATAAATAAATAAAAATGTTAGCATAGGATTGTATCATAATTATATATATCTGGACCTCTAGCGTAAAAATGCTCTGCTACCCTGATTCTATTATAATCCAGGATAGGAGGGCACTAAACTTGCCTAGTCTGCATTCCTGGTAATTACAACAGGGAAACAAAAGGGCTCAATAAACATCTCACTGATAAACAAGTTTACATCACTCCAGACAGGACGTTATACGATCAAAGGGGGAGATTTACATTGCCTGAAGCAAACACAGGATGAGAGGGTGATTAAGAAGATTGATTGTGATAAGGCAGAAGGCTTCAGAGAAATTAGGTGTGAGAAACATCTGCTCTAGGAAGTGTTTCTAGGAAATAATATCTGTGGGAAAAGAAGGACTCAAAAATATGTCATGTTTGAAGTTATGTTATTGGATGTTTGTGTATCACTTGACATGTACGTGTAATTATCCCCATTTCCTTATGCTCCCAAATAAAAAGGAATACACAACTCTATACTGTGTCACTTCACCCAGAGAGAGAATGTGTCCAAGTCTTCTTTCTAGGATTTGCGTTCGTGAGTGATCCCACACGGCTGAGTTGCTCTTAGCCCCTTTGAAGACATTGTCTTCATCATGGACTTTGACAGCATCTACATTTATCCATGTAACAGCTTTCATATCTCTCAATACATCCCCTCCAGCTTAATAGGGTGAAGCCAGAGGGACTTATTTCAAGGCTTCTTACCCAGAAGGCAAAGCTTTTTATGTTACATATTTGACTTCACAAAACAATTTACGCATTAAACCCTAAATTTGAATCCTAAAGAGAATCAATGGAAAGCCAATCAGTAGACAGGAAGAAACTCACCTATTACTTTACATGTGTGGTTATCGGGCTCCAGTTGATATCCAGGGTGGCATGTGCAGGAGTAACCGCCTTCTGTATTGACACAGGTCTGGCTACATTTATCAACTGCCAACTCTTTGCACTCATTGATGTCTTTGCAAGAGCGCCCATCACTTCTTAAGATGAACCCCTCATTGCAAGCACATTGCTGAAAATTGGAAAACAGGCATTATTACCTATGTAAAGTTTCACAATTTCTCCTTCTCCTCACTCTGCCCTCCAAGGTTGGCTTCTGGAGACACAGAGTCCAAATACAAATTGAGATTTAATTTGCAAGTATGCGCTTAAGTAATATATTTTAAGGCACTGGGGTTCCCCCCCCAAATTATTTTTCACTAAATAATTTTTTTTACAAAGTAAAACAATTCACATTTAAAGAAAAAGAAAAGTGATAACAGAAATGAAAGAAAAATCAAGAAAGGAAAGAAAAAACCCCAAAGATATAAAGAGATGGTTTCCGGTTTTCTTTTAAAACAGGGGGAGCTGTTGAATTATGGGTGTGGGCACTCATGCATGCACAATAGTGTATGCCCACACTTTTTTGGCACCCGAGGAAAAAAAGGTTTGCCATCACTGGCTTAGGAGGATGCAAACCTCCTTAACCCATTTTCCCCCCTTCCACAATACATTCAGTTCTTATGTTATCCATTTTTAAGCATCATCCTAAGCATCATCAACATTCTAATCCTGGTCTTTACTTACAGGCCCATGAGGAGACTTGTAACAAATGTGAGCACACGGTTTTTGACATGGCACGGCACAATAGTTGCCTTCATCCATTCCATCTTGGCAGTCGGGTTTCCCATTGCAGACCAAAGTGTAATTGACACAGGCATCACCACACTGAAACTCATAGCTATGGCAGCTCCTGGGCTTACCTGGAAAAGCAAAGAGGGCTTCATGATTCTAGTTTTAGTGCAATTATATATAAAATAACCATTGAAATCTAATGGAGCATGAGCCAAATTCAATACGTCTTTTCCTTTGATTGATTTGGAATGGGTTAGGGGAGAATAATACAAGTCAACAAAGAACTTGAAGAAAAATTTGGAACTTTGTTGTTTTAGATGTTGATAGAAGCAAGAATGCTCAATGCATAAAAATAGAAAGATATCTTAACTCCCACAATGGAAGAAGAATGGCTGGAAACTGATGGAATTAGCAGAGATGGTCAAAACCCTGTAATGTAATATACAACACGTATAAAATTGTAAATAGAAATAAGAATGTTTAAGTTAAAAACAATAGCCTTAGATATGAAAAATATATAATACGACAAGCTGTATTACTGAAATTATATTGGGGGAGGGTTTTTATGTGAAAAATTTCAATAAAATGTACTTTGAAACCCCCCTGAAACTTTTGACTTTGGGATTTGCTGATTAGACAAGTATGCTCTAGAAAAGGCTAGTCCATATTAAGTATGCAAAAGTAGAAAGTTGAGGCTGCAATGTTATATTTTATTCTAGTATGCAGAAAAAAGAAGTTGTCAGTAGCTGTTCCCTTTCCTCTTTTAACCTACACTTCTCTCTCTCTTCCCCTTCCCTCTTTGCCCATTGTTTCCATTTCCATTTTTATTTTATACTTTAATAAGTTTAATAAAGTTGTATTTTTTTAAAAAGGAGAACATGAGCGCAACAATCTGGCAAGCACAAATGGAAATAAATGGCAACAGCGCATGGTGAGAATGAGGTGCCCTACAATATCCTTAAATTTCAACTCCATAGGACATTAAACCAAAAACATTTAAAGACTAACATAGGACTGCTGTCATTGTAACTTGGCTCTTGTTTTGCACCACTTCTCTCTGTTAAGCTAATGTCTCCTAAGAAAGACAGATCCCTCCCACCACTTCAAAAAACAAGACTATTGCACCAGCTACCAAGATGGAGAAAGTTTACATACATCCAATCTCATCAGTCCCGTCTCTGCAGTCACGTTCCCCATCACAATTCCATTGATCTGGGATGCATTGTAATGAGTGGTAGCATTGCCACTGATGGGCACCACATTGTTTCTTTGGAAATCCACAGTCCTGTAAAAACCAACCAATCAATCAATCCATCCATCAAGAACTTCTGCTGTACAACAATTAAACATTTGAAATACCTGGAGATTTGAGAGAGCATAGGTTCATTAGTGGGTTGCTACCGGTACGGTAAAGGATGGCGCACCAGTAGCAATCGTTGCGCTGCGCACCTTTGGGTCTCTTGCATGCGCATACCCCAGCATGGGTTTACATCTGTGCATGCACGGGGAACAAAATCTCGCAAGGAGACACACGCAAGAGATTTTGGTGATTTTTTGCTTCTGCCCATGGAAGCAAAAAAATTACCTTTTAAAAAAAATTAATATTTGTATTGATTTTTATAATATAAAACACATACACCACATATGACATATAACATGTGCTCAGTGATTGCACCCACCACCAGACAATCAATCACTCCCCACCACCAGTTGGGGGTATTTCTTGCATAAATCATTTAAACCCAAGAGTGAAATATTTCTTTACATATTATAGAGTGATTCCAACTTGTTTCTTATAGCTTGGTCTCGGATCCTATTCGCCATATATCGTCTTACCTTATCCCATCACCCCATCAGCTGTTGCAAATCGGTTCCAATAGTCAAATTCATCCTTTTATTCATAATCTCGAATTGAATGTGGTCCACCATATACCTATACCAATTTTGCATTGTCCATTTTGCCGCGTCCTTCCAACCCAAGACTATTACTGCCTGAGCACATTCTATCGCTGCTTGTTTTATTTCTCTGTCTCACTACTTTTTACTAATACAGTGGTACCTCAAGATACGAACTTAATTGGTTCCAGGGGGAGGTTCGTAAGACGAAAGGTTCGTAAGACGAAACATTGTTTCCCATAGGAAACAATGTAAAGTCAATTAATCCGTGCAACAACCCCCCCCCCCCGCAAAAAAACGCTGCTGCCCGGCTGTCACCTTTTAAAACAGCCAGGCGGCTTCTCTCTCTCTCTCTCTTTCTCCTTCCTCCCTCCTCCTCCTCTTCCTCCTCCTCCCATATTCCACCTCCCTCCCAGCCCGCTAGGCAGGCCAGTGGTCCCCTTCACGGCTGCAGGCGGGAGGAAAGCGAATGCCACGGGGCTGGGCTCGGCTCCCCCTCCTTTCTGTTCCCTGGCGGCCACGGAGCCCGGCCCCGTGGGCTCGGATACATCTTCCGCTGCCAGCCAGGCAGCGCAACAAAGAGAGGCATTCGCTTTCCTTCCGCCGGCCCCTCAATCGGGCCGGCAGGGAACAGAATGGAGCCTTCTGCGGCGGCTGCCTGCTGGGCTGGTAAGGGGGGGAGCCGAGCCCAGCCCCGTGGCATTCGCTTTCCTCCCACCCGCAGCCGACTGATCGTGGGCGGCTTCCCGAGCTCGGAGAGCTTCCTGGGCATGAAAGCTCGCGAATGCAACAAGGACGAAAGCCAGGAAGCTCTCCGAGATCGGGAAGGAGCCCACGGTCAGAAGGCTGCATGCGGGAGGAAAGCAAATGCCTCTCTTTGTTGCGCTTCTGCCAGCATGGCCTGGCTGGCAGCGGAAGATGTAACCGAGCCCATGGGGCTGGGCTCGGCTCCCCCTCTTACCAGCCCAGCAGGCAGCCGCCGTGGAAGGCTCCATTCTGTTCCCTGCCGGCCACGGAGCCCGGCCCCGTGGGCTCGGTTACATCTTCCGCTGCCAGCCAGACAGCGCAACAAAGAGAGGCATTCACTTTCCTCCCGCCGGCCCCTCAATCGGGCCGGCAGGGAACAGAATGGAGCCTTCCGCGGCGGCTGCCTGCTGGGCTGGTAAGGGGGGGAGCCGAGCCCAGCCCCGTGGCATTCGCTTTCCTCCCGCCCGCAGCCGACTGATCGTGGGCGGCATCCCGAG
The DNA here is from genome assembly GCF_031021105.1 of Erythrolamprus reginae. Taxonomy (NCBI): domain Eukaryota; kingdom Metazoa; phylum Chordata; class Lepidosauria; order Squamata; family Dipsadidae; genus Erythrolamprus; species Erythrolamprus reginae. The sequence goes on along the minus strand of NC_091951.1, from coordinate 227,345,888 downwards.
CTCGGAGAGCTTCCTGGGCATGAAAGCTCACGAATCCAACAAGGACGAAAACCAGGAAGCTCCTTCCCGAGCTCAGAGAGCTTCCTGGTTTTCGTCCTTGTTGGATTCGTGAGCTTTCATGCCCAGGAAGCTCTCTGACAGGCGCATAGCTCCTCCCATCCATCCAGAAGCCGAAAGTTCTGCCCTTTGTTCACCAGCCTCCACGTTTTTCTTTCGGCTTCGGGCTGGACAGGAGAAGCTAAGCAGCTGGAGACGTTGCCAGCCCAGAAGCAAGAGACACAGGATCGGGCCAACGGCAGGCGCAGGGCGAGGCAGCAGGTCTGCATCCTGGGCAGGCGGGCGGGCGAGGAGGCGCGGCCGAGCGGTGACAGCGGCGGTTCTCCTCACTTCGTCCGGTCCTCTCCTCCCTCCTGCACTGATGTTCCCCGCTGCGTCGGGTGCCGCCAGCCCCAAGTTGGATGCACCCTCGCTGGCCCGCTCGGCCGCGGCTCCTCGCCCGCCGCCCGCCCAGGATGCAGACCTGCTGCCTCGCCCCACGCCCGCCGATCCTGCGCCTCCTGCTTTCCCCCCCCAGCCAAAAATACAAAGGCGGTCTGCCGCCGCCCGCGGAGCAATGGGAAGCTGAAGCCGCCGGCGGTTTCAGACTCCCTTTACTCCAGGCTGCTCCGCCCTGCCTGTCATGCGGCGGCAGACCGTCTTTGTGTTTTTCGCTGGGGGGGAGAGCAGGAGGACCTTCCTGACTCCCTCCCCCAGCGCCGGACATCCTGCCCTCCCTCCCAGACAAAACCCCAAAGTGGCCTCCCGAACCCGGAAAGAAGCCCCACCGCCGGCTGTCACCTTTCAAAACAGCCAGGGGGCTTCCCAGCAGCCTCCCGAAGCCGAACGCCAAACCCGAACATCAGGGTTCGGCTTCGGGAGGCTGCTAGGAAGCCCCCCCGGCTGTTTTAAAAGGTGACCGCCGGGCTGGGGGGCTTCCCAGCAACACCCCGAACACCGAACCCGGAAGTTCGGCAAAAGTTCGGCAAAAGTTCGGGAGGTTTCTGGGAAGCCCCCCAGCCCGTCTGTCACCTTTTAAAACAGCCGGGCGGCTTTCCAGGAGCCTCCCGAAGCCGAATGCGGAAGTTCGGGTTTGGCGTTCGGCTTCGGGAGGCTCCTGGAAAGCCGCCTGGCTGTTTTAAAAGGTGACAGCCGTGCTGGGGGGCTTCCCAGCAACCTCCCGAACCCCGAACTTTTGCCGAACCTCCGGGTTCAGGGTTGGGGGGGGTGCTGGGAAGCCTCCCAGCCCGGCGGTCACCTTTCAAAACAGCCAGGCGGCTTCCCAGGAGCCTCCGAACGCCAAACCCGGAAGTTCGGGTTTGGCGTTCGTAACACGAAAAAAGTTCATAAGAAGAGGCAATTTTTTTCTGAACCCCGGGTTCGTATCACGAGGGGTTCGTATCTTGAGGTACCACTGTGCTGCCATTTCCTTAGTAATCGTCCATTTTATATTTAATATCCTATTAATATCCTCTTGCACTTTTTGCCAAAAGTTCTGCACCACTGGGCATTCCAAGAGCATATGCATAAACACTCCTTTATCTTGTCACCCATGCCAACAGATACCTTTAACGTTCTGCTGAAAGTGTGCAAGTTGAACGGGTGTGTAATACCACTTATGTAATATTTTCCTTCTCATTTCCCTAACTCTTGTATTCTTGATTTTCCTTATGTTCTCTACTGCATTTTCCATCTCTTGCACCTCTACTTGTATCTCATTTTGCCACCCTTTAGTCAATCCATGGATCACATCCCCGTCTGACTTCACTAACATCTTATATACATTGCTTGCGCCTTAGTACCCTCAGTTTTTTCTCTTATTATTTTCTCTAGCTCTACCTCCTCCCTAAATAGTGCTACTTTATTCTCCCTTTCATTCAGATATTTACATATTGCATTTATTTGTAACCATCTTCCCTTACCCAACCACCATTCTATACGATTTCTACTTGACAAAAAAATTACCGAAATCTTGCGCACAAACGCTGGGACGCACGCATGTGCATGCACGAGATCTGAAGCTGCACATGCAGCGCACCAATAGCGGCGGTAATGGGAATCCACCCCTGTATAGGTTCTCCTGCTTGAGCAGGGGGCTGGACTAGAAGACCTCCATGGTCCCTTCCAACTCTACTGTATTCTTCTTGCCTGCTGGCAACGTTACACTGACTTGGCTTAGAGATGCTTATACTGCTGTAGAAATAAATGCTATCTGAGCCGTGATACGGAGAACTTGGGGGCAATGAAAACAGGCACAATTGAGAAGAAACCTGAAAAATGTGTTTCTGGGAAGGGAGCTTTTGATTTGCTGAGAAGTCTGCCTATACAGACTGCATATCTTTAGAAAGAAGTACAGTAGTACCTCTAGATACAAGTTTAATTCATTCCAGAAGGGAGCTTGTATGTCGAACAACTTGTATCTGGAACAAATGGCTTTAGACTTTGTTTTTCCCCTCCGAGATAACCAGAAGCAAGGATTCTTGCGCCACCTAGTGGACGCTCGGCTCGTATCCCGAATTTGAGCTCGGGTCTCGAAAAGAAATTTCTCTCCCCTCGTGGCTCGTATCTTGGAATACTTGCATATGGAGCAGCTCGTATCTAGAGGTACTGCTGCACAGTGGCACCTCTGCTTAAGAACTTAATTTGTTCCATGACCAGGTTCTTAAGTAGAAGCGTTCTTAAGCAGAAGCAATTTTCCCCATAGGAATCAATGTAAAAGCAGATAATGTGTGCAAACCCATTAGGTAAAAAATAAAAGCTCGGAATTTAGTTGGGAGGAGGAGGAGGAAGAAGAGGAGGAGGAGAGTCGCTGCTGAAGGAAGAAGGTAAGGTGAGGGGAATCAAAAACATTCAAAACTTTAAGGCTTAAAAAAAAAAGAGGGACTCTGAGGCGGCGAGGAGGAGCACACGCCTCTCATACACCGGCTGCTGCTGCTGCTGCTACATGCTGCCTCTTCCTTCCCATGCCGAAGGGCTCCCTTCCCTTCTTGCTCGCTCGCTTTGTAGCCTGAGCCTTTCCTTCGCTATGGTGACTCCTCGGCTGCCCAGAGCGAAGGGAGCATTTCTTTTCTCTGGACCCTGGCAGAGGTTTATTCCCTCTCCAAGCGCCTAGAGAAAGGAAAATACTTCGTTTGCTCTGGACTGCCAAAGCCTCCTTAAGTGCCACCGAAAGGCTCCTCTGGCAGCCCGAGATGGCCGGGATTAAAGGGAGAATGGCAGGAAACTGGCCAGGCCTTCGTGTTGCTCTCAAATTTCCTGGGAAATTTTTCCGGGCTAGGGTTCTTAAGTAGAAAATGATTCTTAAAGTAGAGGCAAAAAAATCTTGAACACCTGGTTCTTAGCTAGAAAAGTTCTTAAGTAGAGACATTCTTAAGTAGAGGTACCACTGTATCTTAACATCTCTAGCAGTTTGGAGGCATTTCATACCTATTAATTGGAATATGCAGTGACCGTAACCATCTCAGAATATCTCCAAGACCGCCTTCTGCTGCACGAATCCCAGTGACCGATTAGGTCCCACAGAGTGGGCCTTCTCCGGGTCCCGTCAACTAAACAATGTTGGTTGGCGGGCCCCAGGGGAAGAGCCTTCTCTGTGGCGGCCCCAACTCTCTGGAACCAGCTCCCCCCAGAGATTAGAACTGCCCCTACCCTCCTTGCCTTTTGTAAACTCCTCAAAACCCACCTTTGTCGTCAGGCATGGGGGAACTGAGATATATCCCCCGGGCCTATACAATTTATGTATGGTATGTTTGTATGTATGTCTGCTTAATAATGGGGTTTTTTTTTAATATTTTAAATTGTAAATTATTAGATTTGTCATGAACTGTTTTATTGTGTTGTGAGCCGCCCCGAGTCTACGGAGAGGGGCGTCATACAAATCTAATAAATAAATAATTAATAAATAAATAAGTATTCAGAAATAAGCATCACACTTTTTTTTCTTTTTATGATCCTCTATTCCCTTATATTGGGATGGAGCCAGGGTGATTGGATGGAGCTGATCATTTACTGGCCGGACGCCCTTCCTGATGCCACATGGAGTTCACAGCAGATATTTTTTCTTCCTGCCCTGATAGAGAAACATCTGCCATTGCCCATGACTGAACTCTCAGCCTCCTCGGGGTCAGGCGATCTTCTATATCTCTAGGTGACCACCCCACTGCTTAAGCATCCCACAATTAAGGTTATTTAATTCTCAATTAAAGGCGAGGACTGCAATGGAGTATCCCAGTAGCTTATTCCATCTGCTGAGTGGTTGAGATGGCACCATATTGTCCTGTTTGCCCCCAAAGGGACAGCTAGCTTACTTTAGGGATTTCACCATTTGTACCTGCTCGTCTGACCCGTCTTTGCAATCCGTGTCCCCATCACAAAGCCATTGCTTCAGGATGCATTCTCCACTTCCATGGCATTTGATTTCATCGTGGTAGCAGGAAGCTTGTCTGGGGACCGGGCAGTCTTCTTCATCGGAACGGTCCTTGCAGTTGTAATTTCCATCACAGTGCAAGAAAGTAGAAATGCACTGCCCGCTTTTGCATTGGAAGTGCAGGCCATCGCATTTGATCTGGGCTGCAAGCAGATAATGATGTTTAACCTTCCCGTGTTTCACGCCTCCCCGAAAATGTATCCAGACAGCAGGAATCAATTAGTAAGTGACAATAGCTTTAAAGATTATATAAAAGGAATGTTATTTACCTTACATGGTAGAAAGGTAATACGTGCAGCAAAAGATTGATGTTCCCTATTTAGCCATGACATTGTAATACTGTGTTTCCCCGAAAATATGACATACATACATACATACATACATACATACATACATACATACACTTACTTACTTACTTACCTACTTACTCACTCACTTACTCACTCACTTACTTACTTACTTATTTACTTACTTATTTACCTACTTACTCACTTACTCATTTACTTACTTACTGTCATCAAAAAAGGCACCAGACCTTATTTGAGGGGGGGACACTCACCTTACTTGTGCATGTTGCCCCCCCCAACTCCTTTTTGCTGTCAGAGACCTAACTCTTACCCTAGCCTTGCTCTAAGACAGTGGTTCTCAACCTTTCTAATGCCGCGACCCCTTAATACAGTTCCTCATGTTGTGGTGACCCCCAACCATAAGTCTAGCACTAATTGTCCCAACAGAGCTTTAAGCTGATTGGTAGGAAGGTCAGAGAGACACTCCCACTGTAAACGCCTGATTGGTCGGATTGTAAAAATATGTTCCAAGAGACCAGAATAGAAACTTTAGTTCCTAACACCATGGGAAATTTGTCTTTTCCCGTGGTCTTAGGCGACCCCTGTGAAACGATCATTCGACCCCGATCCCCCCCAAAGGGGTCTTGACCCCTAGGCTCTAAGATCATAGACTACCTTGTGGAAACCACATTTTCCTAGTTATATGAGTGCAGAACTAGAGTTAGGAAGCCACGGGTCTCGGCCATAAAAGAGTCACAATTATTAGAACTGAGGGGGGGGCTGCTTAAGGGTTCCCCCAAGCCCTCTGTTAAGTTCCAAATGTGGTTTCCACAAGTCAGCCTGTGATCTTAGAGCAGACAGCTGTTAAACATGGTGAGGAGTCTTCCGTAACACATGCAGGACAAACCAAGTCATGTCTTATTTTGCATTTGTAGGCTATGCCCCTTCCCCCAAGTAGCTGAGGGAAAATATTTGGTAGAGATGGTGTGTATGGTGTGGTTAGAAACTAGGAGAGTGTCAGTTCTAGTCCCACTTTAGGCTTGAATCAAGCTGGGTGGCCTTGGTCTCTCTCTCTCAGCCTTAGGATGTAAGCAATGGCAAATCATTTCTGAAATCTTGCCAAAAAATAACACCCCCCCAAAAAAAAAAAATTGTGGAAACTAGTCCCAACAGCCTCCAGGACTATAGGGCAGTGATTCCCAACCTTGGCAACTTGAAGATATTTCGACTTCAACTCCCAGAATTCCCCAGCCAGTGGGAATTCTGGGAGTTGAAGTCCAGATATCTCCAAGTTGCCATGGTTGAGAAAAACTGCTCTAGGGTACCAAAATAAGATAAAAGAGTTAATATGAGATGGGAAAGGCTGTCTTCACTGTGTGTAGCTAACAACCTGATATGGGAAAAGGGTTTTCTCCAGAAATCTGAGCCCTGAGAAATTTAGGCAACTTAAGTCAATGTCACGACTTTAAATTTGGCTCAGAAAAACATAACACAGCCAACATAACTCTGTGAAACTTCAGACTAAGTGTAGCTTCCTGTTGATTTCTTTTTTCCAAAGCATCCCAAATAGAGACCATTGCCCTCATCTAGTGAAGAAATTATTAGGTAGAGTCGCTCACCTTGTTGGGACTCTATGTCTAATAGCCTATACCTCAAAGCTTGATTGCCTCCAGCCACTGAAGTGCCCCCACAAGTTTTCAGCTGATTCAGTGACAAGGAGAAATAGAAATGGATATCGCTAGCATTTATGTTGCCTTTGCCTCAACCCCCTAATCATTTAGCCAAGTAGCTTCAAATGTACAGTGTTCCCTCGATTTTCGTGGGGGATGCGTTCCGAGACCGCCCGCGAAATTTGAATTTCCGCAAACTAGAGATGCGGAAGTAAATACACTATTTTTGGCTATGAACAGTATCCCAAGCCTTCCCTTAACACTTTAAACCCCTAAATTGCAATTTAGCAACCATTTAGATTATTACTCATCATGTTTATTTATTAAAGTTTATTAAAAAAAATATTTATTAAAGGCAGACGAAAGTTTGGCGATGACATAAGACGTCATCGGGCGGGAAAAACCGTGGTATAGGGAAAAAATCCACGAAGTATTTTTTAATTAATATTTTTGAAAAACCGTGGTATAGACATTTCGCAAAGTTCGAACCCGCGAAAATCGAGGGAACATTGTATTTCAAAGAATTTCCTATTTGTTCCAGCTACAACCTGCCTAGAAAACCAATAATCTAAAAACCAGTTGTTCCTTCTTAGATGTCTGTCTTTCCTACCCTGGCTTACCACAGTTTTTTTCATCTGCCCCATCAAAGCAATCTGAGTTCCCATCACATAGCCAACTCTCCGGGATACACACAGTGTTGCCATCACAACGTAAAGCACAGAGGGGTGTTGGCGTCCAGCAGTTAAGTTCATCAGAGCCATCAGGGCAATGTTGTATCCCATCGCACCGATACTTCTCATGTATACATCTGTGGTCACTCTGGCACTGGAAGACCCCTTCAAGAGAGAGACACATTACAATAAACCCTTATATTCAAGCATTCAGAATTGCAGGTTTCTTTTTTTTTTCCTTATTAAGCTGATCTCAGCATAGACTATTTACAATGCCGGTTGCCATGTTCAGGAAGAGAAGATTTTAATCTTTTACTTAAATAAGTCTGGCTTTGATTACTATTATTATTATTATTATTATTATTATTATTATTATTATTTATTAATCTGCATGCCGCCCCTCTCCGCAGACTCGGGGTGGCTCGCAGCAGTGATAAAAACAATATACAATAAACAAATCTAATCTTGAAGGCTAAAATAACAGTTTACATTAAAGACCTAAAACCCCCATTATATAAAAAGCATACACACAAACATACGGTACCATACATAAAACTACATAGTCAAGGGGAGATGTCTCACTTCCCCCATGCCTGACGGCAAAGGTGGGTTTTAAGAAGTTTACAAAAAGCAAGGAGGGTGGGGGCAATCCTAATCTCTGGGGGGAGTTTGGTTCCAGAGGATTTAGCCACATGTATCAAGATTGTCTATTTCATTAGGTTAAGAGTTGCTCTGTTTGCTCGTAACAGTGCATATGATGCAGTATTTGGTTTATTTAATCATTACTTAAGTCATTTCCCATTTAGACCCCCTGGCAATACCTGGAACAGATACATCATCTTGGGGACTATCATCATTTTTAATGTTCTTATTTTAGCCAATCTCCTTAACCTTTTCTCTTTCCAGGTCCTCATCTGTTTTAACATTCTCCTTCATATCTGTCTATAATTAACCTCCACAATTTTTCCTGGATTACTCAATAACCAAATCCCAAATATTTCATTTTCTTTAGTCCCAACTTCAACCCTGATTCCTTACAAACATAGAAACATAGAAGACTGACGGCAGCAAAAGACCTCATGGTCCATCTAGTCTGCCCTTATACTATTTCCTATATTTTATCTTACAATGGATATGTGTTTATCCCAGGCATGTTTAAATTCAGTTACTGTGGATTTACCAACCACGTCTGCTGGAAGTTTGTTCCAAGGATCTACTACTCTTTCAGTAAAATAATATTTTCTCACGTTGCTTTTGATCTTTCCCCCAACTGACTTCAGATTGTGTCCCCTTGTTCTTGGGTTCACTTCCCTATTAAAAACACTTCTCTCCTGAACCTTATTTAACCCTTTAACATATTTAAATGTTTCGATCATGTCCCTCCTTTTCCTTCTGTCCTCCAGACTATACAGATTGAGTTCATTAAGCCTTTCCTGTACGTTTTATGCTTAAGACCTTCCACCATTCTTGTAGCCCGTCTTTGGACCCGTTCAATTTTATCAGTATCTTTTTGTAGGTGAGGTCTCCAGAACTGAACATAGTATTCCAAATGTGGTCTCACCAGGGGATATAAGGGGATCATAATCTCCCTCTTCCTGCTTGTTATACCTCTAACTATTTAGCCAAGCATCCTACTTGCTTTTCCTACCGCCCGACCACACTGCTCACCCATTTTGAGACTGTCAGAAATCACTACCCCTAAATCCTTCTCTTCTGAGGTTTTTGCTAACACAGAACTGCCAATGCAATTCTCAGATTGAGGATTCCTTTTCCTTCTTGATTTCTATCTGCTCTCTCCCATTTAACAGACTTCTGGGAGTCCACATGTACCATATTTTTCAGAGTATAACATGCACTGGAATATAAGATGTGTCTTAGTTTTGGGAGAAGAAAATAAGGGGGGAAATCTGCATCTACCATGTATTCATCTGGCTAGCATCCTTAATCTGATCAGCTTCAGCACATTATTTCATCCCCTGGTTAGGGCTAGAAAAAATCTTCTTTGGGGAGAGTAACAATGAAAAAGAGCTGGGAAGATCGTTAGCACCGCTTTAGGGCTGGGGGGGAAAAGCTCCCCCCCCCCCCAAAAAAAAGCTACATTCAGAGTATCAGGCTCTTTTAGGAAGGAAAAAAGTGCATCTTATTCGCTGAAAAATTTCCAAATAACAATAAAAACTCAAAAGTTAAAATTAACAACAACATTGACACGAAGTAGTCAAATGATAGGTAACTCCCAAATATGTGGGGAAAGAGGACAATTTATTTATTTATTTGTTTGTTTATTGGATTTGTATGCCGCCCCTCTCCAGAGACTCGGGGTGGCTAACAGCAATAATAAAACAGTACATAACAATAATCCAATAATAAAAACAGTTTAAAAAGCATTCAGTTTAAGAACCAGCTCCCCCCAGAGATTAGAACTGCCCCCACCCTCCTTGCCTTTCGTAAACTCCTTAAAACCCACTTCTGCTGTTAGGCATGGGGGAACTGAGATAACTCCCCCAGGCCTATATTGTTTATGTATGGTATGTTGTGTGCATGTTTTTTAAATTGTGGGTTTTTAGTTTTAATTATTAGATTTGTATTGTACATTGTTTTTTCTATTACTGTTGTGAGCCACCCCAAGTCTACGGAGAGGGGTGGCATACACATTTAATAAATAAAGAAATAAAATTTAATAAATAAAGAAATAAAATTTAATAAATAAAGAAAATAAATGAATGAATGGATAGATAGATAGATAGATAGATAGATAGATAGATAGATAGATAGATAGATAGATAGATAAACAACAAACATCCTTTTTTAGGTTAACTGCACAAGACAGGCCGATTCTACCCAGGAAAAAATGGTCCCCAAAATATCCTGGATCCAAAATATCCTGGATCCAAGTCAAAATGTTGAATTGCATTTGGAGCACACAGGCAACCAATGCAGTGTCTATTTTTATGTTCCAAGACACCAGCTGAAGGCTAGAAAATGCCTCAGAACAAAACTGATAAAAATAGCAGAAGCCCACTTTGCTCAAATTTTATTTATTTATTTATTTATTTATTTGATTTGTATGCTACCCCTCTCCGGAGACTCGGGGCGGCTAACAGCAATAATAAAACAGCATATAATAATAATCCAATACTAAAAACAGTTAAAAACCCATTATTATAAAAATCAAACATACATACAGACATACCATGCATAAAATTGTAAAGGCCTAGGGGGAAAGAATATCTCAATTCCCCCATGCCTGGCGGCAGAGGTGGGTTTTAAGCAGCTTACGAAAGGCAAGGAGGGTGGAGGCAATTCTAATCTCTGGGGGGAGTTGGTTCCAGAGGGCCGGGGCCGCCACAGAGAAGGCTCTTCCCCTGGGTCCCGCCAAGCGGCATTGTTTAGTTGACGGGACCCAGAGAAGACCCACTCTGTGGGACCTAACTGGTCGCTGGGATTCGTGCAGCAAATGTCTGGTGTCCAAACTGTGATAACTTAGTACCTGGGCTATTACAGAACAGGGAACAGTCCTCTTCATCAGATCCATCTGAACAATCTTTGTCCCCATCACAAATGTACTCGTGGAGAATGCACTCTATTCCATTCTTGCAAAGCAGCTCTCCCCATCTACAGTTCAAAGGTGTCACGACTTTGGCCTTTGTAGTAGATGTAGTATGCAGAACAATAGGTGCCCTTGTTGAGGTGGTAGATGTAGTCACGGGCACGGGCTTGATGGTCATCAATTTTGTCTGTGGAACTGCTCTGGTTGTCTTTTGAGGCAATCTAACAGTTGGATTTGAGACAGGAACCATTTGCCTCACAGCTAAAAAGAGTTGAATTGCAGATAAAAAAGTTAACTTCACAGCTCTTAGTGTGTTCGTGTATTTATATAGCATTATATTTATTTGTACCCTACAACAATCATTAAGTCTTGTACCTCCTGATTCTTGCCAAATGTATCTTTTCTTTTATGTATACTGAGAGCATATGCACCCAAGACAAATTCCTTGGGTGTCCAATCACACTTAGCAAATAAAGAATTTGATTCTGTTCACTATAGTTCTTACATTTGACAACAAATTTTCTTCTTTTCTATGGAAAAATGGACTAGTTGCCATAGGGGTCAAATAAGCAATGAAGAAACAATCAATATCATTAAAAATCTTAGGAGACAAGCAATAAGTTACAGAAATTGCTTTAGCATATAGAAAGCTACCAATTCAAACTGCCACCTCTACTGTCCAACTGGAAGACCCTCTCCAAGCAAAGATTTTTGCCTGGCTATCACTTCCTATTCACTGGCAAGGCAAGGGCTTCCCTGGAACTTACTTACCACTTTTCAAATCTGTGTCGAAGGCGAACAGTGCCTTTTGTACTTTAGCTATTTGCACAGTGGAGGCCTTCATTGACTTCATGTTCCAGATTGCAAGTGAGGAGCCATTGAATGTGACCAGGTAAGGCCTAGAAACAGCTGCCACTCCATGGGTCCAGCCCTGCTTCAGATTATATTTGCGGTGGGTGATGACATTCAGTACATTAAGACCTGTGATAACAGAGAGATTGAAGATGTTAGAATCCCTTTGTGACAGGAAGAAGCAATATCTTCTTTCAAGAAGCAATGAATTGAGTAGTCTAACTTTAAAGCCCAAACCAGTTGCCAAATCTAACATTTTCATAGGAACACTGCAATAGACTTAGATGTATCTAGAGCAATGTTTCTTGTATCTACAGTGTTCCCTCAATTTTCGCGGGTTCAAACTTCACGAAACGTCTATACCACGGTTTTTCAAAAATATTAATTAAAAAATACTTCACGGTTTTTCACCCTATACCACGGTTTTTCCCGCCCGATGACGTCATATGTCATCGCCAAACTTTCATCCGCCTTGAATAAATATTTTTTAAATAAACTTTAATAAATAAACATGGTGAGTAATAATCTAAATGGTTGCTAAGGGAGTGGGAAATTGCAATTTAGGGGTTTAAAGTGTTAAGGGAAGGCTTGTGATACTGTTCATAGCCAAAAATAGTGTATTTACTTCCGCATCTCTACTTCGCAGAAATTCGACTTTCACGGGTGGTCTCAGAACGCATCCCCCGCAAAAATCGAGGGAACACTGTAGAGCAGTGTGACTTTAAGACTTAAGAATTCCCCAACCAGCATGCTGGGATGAGAAGAGTTAAACAGCTTATTCTACCTCTTACCAGAAACATTACTTGCTCTATAGCTAGTCAAACGTAAATACATGCTACTAGGAGCAAATTAAATTGAAATGAGCTAAACTATAGTCTTATACTGCATTTCCACAGAGTTTCATGTTTTATCCAAATCTCCATAAATAATAATTCCGTTACCCATGTCTTCTGAAGTCCAGAAAAAATTGCATGAACTTATATCCAGAACTAATGGAGTATCTTCTGCCCAGGTTTCATTCCCCACTTCCTTGATCAGCCCACTTTTCAGAGGGTGGAACTGGATGCGTTTGCTACTTTCAAGCCAGAGAAGAGAGGCCCTCTGCCAGTCCAGGTACAGGTGCCATATAATATTACCGGGGGCCGCATGATAGAGCATCTTTGTCACCAAGCCCACAAACGTGGTAGTCTTAATTTTAATTCTGTCGCAAGTTAACCAATAAACATCTCCTGATGGTATATCAACAGTTGCTGCACAGACTACAAAGAAGAAGAAAAAAGGGAAATTAGTTTTCTTCCTCTCTAATAATTAATTCATTTGCTGGATAGAAAACGGCCATTTGCAGAAAATATGCAGAAAACTAAACCGTAAAAATGGAAGACACCACTAGTAGAAAGCAGAAGAAACTACTCAGACCCAAGATTCTTCAGCAGACATAGACCTAAAGATCTAGAATCTGTGGGAATTAGCCTTGTTTCACAAGATAATATTCTCCTTCTTGCCAGGTGTTTCTCCCAGCTCGTTATTGACCAAGACAATATTTTTGCAGTTCCACTGCTATCTCCTAAGTCACATTGCCGCCACCATCTCCTACTTCCTACTTTGTTGTCATTCCGGAATTGAGGTGATGAGTGATATTAATGTGCCATGGATAATATAAAACAGCTTTCTGCCTTCCTTCTGTAATAAGGATTCCTTAGAGAGGTCAAACTGTTAATAGTGGCTGTACCAGCTTTTAACTGACGTTAGGCTAACTCAGCAAGGTGAGAGAGAGAATGTTTGGTGTAGCAGTTTTAACCCTGCTGTTCTGTTTAAAAAAAGTTACAAATCTTCTGTTCCCGGGTCACCCTGACCCGGACCGAAAACTCTTCATTTGCAGTGCTTATGTTTGGTCAATTTGAATACTTTTTTCACTTGGAAAGTAGTCTGAACATTTCTGCACACAATGATATGAAAATTGAACTGAAGAAATTAATCCTTATTGGTTTATTTTGCACATAAATATGCCTCCCCCCCGTTTTTGTGAATTTTATTTAGGTTTATTGATAATTATGCCTGCAAAATGCATTCTATTTTACTAAAGTTGGTGTGGGATTGGTAGCTTGAACATTTCTGAACATAATGATATGAAAATTGAACTGGAAACATTGATGCATATTGGTTTATTTTGTTGATGAAATGCACCCCCCCCCCGTTTTTTTTAAATAGTCTTCACTTTATGGATAGGTTTGCTAGCAAAATACATTTTATTTTACTAAAGTTGGTGTGGGATTGGTAGCTTGAACATTTCTGAACATATTGATATGAAAATTGAACTGGAAAAATTGATGCATATTGGTTTATTTTGCACATAAAGGTATGCCTCCCCCCGTGTTCAATTATTTCAATTTATATAAAAATTATGCTGTTAATTTCAAACTTACATACTTTTTTTTAGTAAAATGGATTTGTTTCATAAAATTAGTTCTCTGGCTACAATGTGGTTGATTTTCAAAAGGATATTCCAAATATTTCTAGCCAAATATGTATAAAAAGTGACAATAATGGCACACAGCAAGGGCGGGGGGGTGGCCCTTTTGTGGCAAAAATAAACCAATAAGAACCATTTTTTCCAGTTCATTTATATTTTTCTTATATTCAGAAATGTTCAATTTAGTATATCAAACCTTTTGGGGGGAAATTCCTTAGGGATTTGTAGCCTTAAAAAATAGAAATTGACATGAAATTCAGAAAGGATGGGGGGAGGGGCTTTTTGATCAAAATAAAAATATAAGTCTCAATTTTTCCAGTTCAATTTTCATATCATTATGTTCATAAATGTTCAAACTAGTTTTCCAGTTGAAAAAGTTTTCAAAAAGACCAAATTCAAGTACCAAAAAAAAAAATCATTTTGGTCCGGGTCTATATGACCCGAACAGACTAAACGTGAGGGTTTTTTTGCCCAGAAAAAAAAAATTTCCCCCACCCCCACAAATATTTTTTTGATGATTAGCATTGTTAAATTGAGTAAATGAATGCCTAAGATTTTAAAGAATATTTCGGATTTGGAGCATAAAAAAATAAAAAGTGAAAATGGTTGCAAGCAGCTGAGGGGGGGGGGGAGGCCTTATTTCTGATGTTAAAAATCCAGTAAGAATCATTTTTTTCAGTTAATTATATTTTTCTTATATTCAGAAATGTTCAAGCTACGAATCCCACACCAACTTCAGTAAAATAGAATGCATTTTGCAAGCAAAACTATCCATAAATTGAAAAACCTTTCACAAAAACGGGGGGGCGTGCATTATATCAGCAAAATAAACCAATAAGATTTACTTTTTTCATTTCAATTTTCATATCATTGTGTGCAGAAATGTTCAGACTACTTTCCAAGTGAAAAAAGTATTCAAATTGACCAAACATAAGCACTGCAAATGAAGAGTTTTCGGTCCGGGTCAGGGTGACCCGGGAACAGAAGATTTGTAACTTTTTTTGCCCAGCAAAAACTAAGCCCCCCACCCCCCAAAAAAATTCTCATAGAGAGAACCCCTGAAATGATGAAAAGTCATGAAATTTCAAGTTTCAGATATGTAGGGAAATTTTTTTACAGGGACTCAAACGTGGCTTCGGGTCAAATAGACCCGAAACAGAACAGCAGGGTTTTAAGGCATCATGATAGAAAGAGGGAAACTGTAAATTCTAGTCCCACTTTAGGGACAAAAGCCAGCTGTGTTTGGTTGGAAGTTGGGGGTTCAACATAACAAGCATTCAGAATTATTTTCATTTAGTTTATCTAAGGACAGAATGAATAGATTAAAACCAAATGTACTATGCATA
The DNA here is from genome assembly GCF_031021105.1 of Erythrolamprus reginae. Taxonomy (NCBI): domain Eukaryota; kingdom Metazoa; phylum Chordata; class Lepidosauria; order Squamata; family Dipsadidae; genus Erythrolamprus; species Erythrolamprus reginae. The sequence continues at coordinate 227,330,583 of NC_091951.1, read as the reverse complement.
TTAACTGCTGACCTGGGTGAATAGCGATGAATGTTTTTTTAAATTATATTAGAGGTTTTTTTAAAGTCTTTGTAGACGTATTAATTGGATTTTTATAAAATAATCTTTATTGAGCTTTACAAAAATAGAAAAAGCAAAGGTAAGACAGGGTAATGCAACAATAATTAGATTGTATCTCATAACATTTGTAGTCTATATAATAAACATCAGGTATTGTTTGAGGAATTTTTGATAGTAAGGAAAGAAGTAGAGAAGAGTTGAGGGAAAAAACAAGAGTAAAGAATAGACAGAGAAAAGAGAAAAACATGTTGAGGGGAATTAGAGTCAAGGAAGGGGGTATAGAGAATAAGAAAAGAAGGATTTTTAGATGTATTGTTATACGGTGTTCCCTCAATTTTCACGGGTTCGAACTTCGCAAATAGCCTATACCACGGTTTTTTAAAAAATATTAATAAAAAAATACTTCGCGGTTTTTTTTCTATACCACGGTTTTTCCCGCCCAATGACGTCATACATCATCGCCAAACTAATAATTTTTGCAAATAAATAACAAAAAAAATAATTATTGTTAATAAATAATTATGTTTATAAATATCAGGATTACTAAGTGTCTTATTCAATGGTGAATACCAGTAATAATGGTGACTAAATTGTTAAGGGAATGGGAAATGGTAATTTAGGGGTTTAAAGTGTTAAGGGATGGCTTGTGATACTGTCCATAGCCAAAAATGGTGTATTTACTTCCACATCTCTACTTCGCGGAAATTCGACTTTCGCGGGCGGTCTTGGAACGCATCCCCCGCGAAAATTGAGGGAACACTGTATTGATATGTTGTGAGCTTCCCCGAGTCCCCGGAGAGGGCGGCATACAAATCCAATGAATGAATGAATGAATGAATGAATGAATGAATGAATGAATGAATGAACGAACGAACAAACGAATGAATTCAAAATGGGGCTTGGTGGGCATGGCAGGGGAAGGACATTGCAAAATCTCCAGCCCCTCCCCACACTGCGGCTAGCCAGATGGTATTTGCCAAACTATTCAAAATTTCCATTACCAGGTTCTCTAGAACCTGTCAAAACCTGCTGAATTTCACCCCTGCTGCTGCCCTTTCCTTTGTTTCATCTAAAACTGGAATAGGTCTTGACACCCTCACCTCCAAATCATTTTAGAGTCTAACAGTTATTTGTAGATACCTTAAATAGAACCTTTCTGTAATTTTCAAGTCTGGCTCAATGATAAGGGCTGTGGTGCTATGGTCTCAGATTTCTCTCTACAATTACTATTCTACAGTGCAATAATTCCTACTCCGGTCTCCATATTCCAATCCTGCCAGTGGGAGATAATCATGAGTTTTTGGAGAGGGGCGGCATATAAATCCAATAAATCTAATCTAATCTAATGTCTGTGTGTTTACTTCGAAGTTTTTGTGCCTATTTTGATTTTTTTAATTCTTCAATTAAATTCCTAATAAGGGGGGGCTATATTTTCTTCTTTGTCCTAAAAATGTTTCATTCATAGGAAAGATTAAAACAAACAGTATAGATACAAAAGTATAATACCACTCTACAAAGCCTTGGGTAGACCACACCTAGAGTAGTGCGTCCATTTTTGATGACCACACTACAAAAAGACATTGAAACTCTAGAGATGGTGTTTCACCTGGTGAGTTTGTAGGAATTATTAATTTTGTCTTGGTTGCTATATTGTAGCGCATCAGTTCTCCTTTATCATCAATCCAGTAGAGGAATCCTCTTTTCCAATCCATGTCCTGAAAATAGATTATTTCTGGCCATTCAGGTATCAGGGGTTGTTGCTCCTGAACTACGCCTTCTGGTCCAATATGCACTTGGAAAATTTCATGGTCGGTAGAATACACAACTCTCAATTCTGTCAAAGTACACATATGAAGAATTATCACTCTGGATACTAACTTCACCACTCATTCAAGCACCAAGAACAGCCACTTAACATTGCACCTAAGAATCACAGTAGCTTTAGGCTTCCTATATCAATAGCTGACATTAGTGCTTCCTTGAATGGAGACAATACACATAATGGCCTGGTTTCTAGTTATAAGCTATTCTTCAGAGGACTTGAAAATTGTTTTGTCAAAAGAAATTAAAACATGGATAAACATATTCTAGCTGTTTATTTGAATTTGTCTAAAGGTCTACTTTAAGTCTTATGACAGCTGGCAAGGACTAGCTACTAACCTTATTGCCATTGGATTTTGATATACTGTATTAAGATAATGGAGGACAAAGCAGGCTCAGGGGATCAAAACTGCAATTGGATATGATAGGTGCCTACCCAAAACATCATTAATCCGAGTCCCGTCAACTAAATAATGTCATTTGGCGGGACCCAGGGGAAGAGCCTTCTCTGTGGCGGCCCCGGCCCTCTGGAACCAACTCCCCCCAGAGATTAGAATAGCACCCACCTTCCTTGCCTTTCGTAAGCTCCTTAAAACCCACCTCTGCTGTCAGGCATGGTGGAACTGAGATATTCTTTCCCTCTAGGCTTCTACAATTTATGCATGGTATGTTTGTATGTATGTTTGGTTTTATAATAAGGGTTTTTAGTTGTTTTAGTATTGGATTGTTACATGCTGTTTTTTATCACTGTAGCTAGCCGCCCCGAGTCCATTGAGAGGGGCGGCATACAAATCAAATCAAATCAGATCAAATCAAATCAATCTATCTCTTCTCTGTTTAACAGTTAAAGTATATTTAATATCTGCATCACAACAGCTGACGTCTAAAATATGAGGCTTGTACAAGTCTCAAAACTAATACTTAAAAGGTCAAGAGAGTTTCCACCAATCTTCCAGGGACTTATAGTCTTCCAGTTGCATCCAAGAATTATAGACCTACCTCCACATTCACCAGAAGGTAGGAGAAAAGTATCCGTTGGACAGGCGCATTTGTAGCCTTTGGAATGAACTGGTGACAAAAGACAAATGTGGCTGCACATTCCAGGTAAACATGCATTGGTGTTATCTAGAAATCAAGGGAATATGTTAGTATTCAACACTAATTAACCTCTTCTCCAAACTATGTAATTATTCAGCCTGGCATGTGAATTAAGATTGTACAATGCTTTGGATTCAAAGGAAAAGAATGCTCTAGTCTAGAGCAGTGTTTCCCAACCTTGGCAACTTGAAGAGATCTGGACTTCAACTCCCAGAATTCCCCAGCCAGCATTCACTGGCTGGGGAATTCTGGGAGTTGAAGTCCAGATCTCTTCAAGATGCCAAGGTTGGGAAACACTGCTCTAGAGCAAGGCTGTCAAACTCACGGACCTTGAACTGGAAAGAGGGGGGAAAGTCCCAATATATCAGGTGGCAGTGCCGTGATGACATGAATTTGAAACCCCTGCTCTACAGCATTTGTGCAACACCTAGCTACAATGCCTTAAACCAAATCTCCCCCACCCCCTCCCCCAGGATCAACCTACAGCTAACTGAAGGCAGCAATTTTAGGAAAATGTGCTGTTTTTTAAAAACTGTAGACATATAGTATGCAATCAACTCGCGTGCTCTAAAGCAAATTTTGTCTTCAAACCTAGCATGAACCCAATAAAGACCTTTCAACCTTTGGCTCAAATGAAGTTATATATATATATATATATATATATATATATATATATATATATATATATATATATATATATATATGTTTTCGTAGATTTTCACGGGTACAGGTATGACGGTCTTGGTATATTCGGGTTTCTTCCCGTGTCCAGAAATTTCCAAATCCTACACGGGAAGAAACCCGAATATACCAAGACCGTCATATATATATATATATATATATATATATATATATATATATATATATATATATATATATATATATACACATATAAAATATATACAAAAAAACCATGTGACACATACAGATAGAATTGTCGGCTATCAATAAAGTTAACTGCCTTGGAAATGGCCCTGGGTTGGGCCCAGAGGCAAATAAGGAGCTTGTGATGTTCCTTCACTACACCAGGGTGATTCGACACAAAAATATGTCACCCTTCCCTGGTGCAGAGCTGAAGGGATTGGATACTGTAGCCTAGAGCAGCGTTTCCCAACTTTGGCAACCTGAAGAAATTTGGACTTCAACTCCCAGAATTCCCCAGCCAGCGGATGCTGGCTGGGGAATTCTGGGAGTTGAAGTCCAAATTTCTTCAAGTTGCCAAGGTTGGGAAACACTGGCCTAGAGGATAATTCTCTGTCTTACAAGGCAAAGGTTGCAGGTTCAAGTCCCAGTGGGTATGGCTAGCTTATGAGGCCAAAATAAGGCCGAAATAGATCTATCCTAGTCTCCCTTAATTTTCAAATTCAGCAAAAAAACATGTGACACATACAGATAGAATTGTTTTTTCTTCTTTTTTGACTGCATTCTTATGTTCTGCAATGCGTGCGTTTATTATTTGATTAGTTTGTCACCAAAAGAGTCAGCCACTGGCCTCCCCTAGGCCCAGGTGAGCTGTGTAGGCAGAGACAACGGCCATTGGTTACCTGTTCCCAAGGGAACCAGATTGTCAGCTGCCCTGAAAAGCCCCTGCCCAGAGCATTCTGACTGGGGGAAGTAGGAGGATGGCAGTCAGGAAGTGCTGGAGGGTAAGTGTGGGGATCTCAAATGGGAGGAATCTGGCAGTGGGGAGGAAGTTCATGCTTCCCAACTCTTCTAACATGTCTATTTTTTTTCACAGAGAGTTTGGAAATTTTTCCAAACGATTTGTTGTTGTGTAGGAGGAGAAAAAGAAGAGCTTGCCAGGTACCACCTCCCCCTTCTCCTTAAACCCTGTCCATGGTGGGACACCACCAGTATAGGGCAGCCAAAATTTTTACTAAGGCCATGGTTCCCAACGTGGGGCCCACGCCCTACAGGGGGGCAATTTGATTTTTAATGGGAGCGATTGGAACCTTGTTTAAACCAAGTTAATGGCCTTTTAGGCTTTCTTTGGCTGAGGAGTTCACTTTTGAATAGTAACAATTATATGTCAGGGGGGTCACAATTTTAGAGATGCTTAGGTGGGGTATGGTCAAAGAAAGGTTGGGAACCACTGTTCTAAGGGCATTGCGTGAGGGGGCAGATGGTCAGGATGAAAACCAAAGTTACATGTTGGGACAAACAAGTGGAGGAAAGGGACATGCACTCCTTACCAGGAGTCTAGGCCTGCACCTCCAAAATCCCATTTTTGAATGGAAACAACCCAGGCCCCATGGTGACATATGGATTTTGTGGTTTGCCATCACTGTTCTATATGATTTCTTCAAACTGATGAAGGTTGGGTTTCAGGGAGGGATGAAATGAATTATTTCTGACAGACAAGTTTCATAGGCTTATGCTAATCAGAATACAAGGAGCACATTATCTTTTCCTCCCTAATAGTTTTTTTAAAAACATTCCCCTCCCATGAAAGATAATGGGGGGGGGAGGAAAGTGCCCTGGGAGCTCTAGAACCGGGTACTTTTGTCTTCCTATTAATGCAATTGTCAGACAATAAGTAAACCAAATTCAATATTATGTTTCCTGCCTAGCCCTTCCCTTTCTCCCTGCTGCTTGCTTCCTCGCTGTTGGGCATGCACAAAGCAGCCTGTAGCCTGGACTTTATTCGCTCTGTACTGCCCAGAGTGAATAAAGCCTTTCCTTTCTCTGGGCGGTGGGAGAAGCTTCTTTGTCCACGTGCCCAGAGAAGCGAAACGCTTTATTCGCTCTGAGCTACGATAGGAACCACCACAATCAAAGCTTCCCCATAGACGATTCTGTGAGACCTCCACTCTCTATATAGGGAGAGACGAAGTGGGCAGGTTGATTGTAGAACCAGCAAAACAGCAAACTGCTGGCTCGTCAATCACTCCCAGAGCATGTCGATATCTTTTTTTGAAAAAAATAAAAATTAAATTAAAATTTAAAAATGTAAAGTCACTTCCAGGATTACCGGATCTGTAATCCCGGAAGTGACTGCCGCTGGTCAGCTGAAGCTGTGCACGCAGATTCATTTTTATTGGTAGAACGGCCTTCCACCCCGTGGTGGTTGCTGCCCATCTCTAGGCACCACTGGAGGTCTGCAGAGTCTGTAAGATCCTCTCCCCAAAATGGCTTTCATGCAGAGGGGCCTTCAGGGGCAAAAAGATGGGCAGGCTGACAGGCCAGGCTGAGAAAGGAGAGGCTCAGCTAGAGATGGATGTTTTTGACATGCCACCTTCTTCTTTTGGGCAGCACTGAAGGAGGAGGAGGAGGAGGAGGAGGAAGAGGAGGAGGAGGAGGAGGAGGAGGAGGAAGAGGAGGAGGAGGAGGAAGAGGACGAGGAGGAAGAGGACGAGGAGGAGGAGGAGGAGGAGGAGGAGGAGGAGGAGGAGGATGAGATAACATATTTCCTGGGGTAAGTACGGTACCGCAACGTGGCCAGTGGGTGGCCATTCCTCAAATCTGGGTGGGGGAAGGGTGGAAATCCCGCTGGGGGGAACTAGGCCAGCCTAGAAAACTGAAGAAGAGCTCTTTGGATTTTTTTTACTTGCAGGTGTCGATGGCTGGGGCTGCCAGGACCCCCAGTGGAATAAAGTCCGGCAGGGACCTGCCCTTCGTGGGGTGAGTGTCCTCTCAGTTGAGGGACTCTGAAGCCCCCAAGAAGGTGGCTAGGAGTAAGGTTTACAAGAGGGGAGGCATCTCTACCCTCTGCCTCTACTTTGGCCAACGGAAGAATGACTCAGGCCCTTCGTTCTCTCCCCAGGATGGAGATACCCAGCAGGTGGACTCCAGGGCTCTCCCCTATTGTGGAGTCGATTGAGGAACTGGTAAGGCCACTGGTAAGACCCCCTCCCCACTGTAATGGCAGACATCCTGCCAAGAAATTATGCCAATAGATATATTTGCCTTCTCATTTCAGAACCCACAGGATGGAGAAAGCAGCCAGGGTTCAGGGTAGGTAAAAAACATGCAGAGGGGAGGCGTCTCTGCTTCTGCTGCTGCTGCTTGTGTCAAAGGACAGGTGACACAGGGCAGCCCCACTGGCAGGCCAAACCCCTTGGCAGGCCAGCTGGAAGGGCTCTGGGAGCCTCCACATGGCCACTTTTGCAAAATGGGCCATGGCTGCTTTTGATCTTTGTCCCCTTTGTTTTCTTCCCCCAGAGTGACGATCCATACCATCTGGGGTCGAGAGCCCTCGGAGGTAAGAAACCTTTGGTAGGGGGGCAGAGGGTGAGCGTTAGGGTTTCGGCGATGCCTTGACTCCTGATGGGAGGGGGAGTAATTATGGTAGATATCCTTCTAAGCTTAAGGCTTGCAAAAACTTTCTCCCCCTCCCATCAGGACTGAAGGCATCGCCCTAACCTTAAGGCTTGCTGTTGGCCCATAGGGCCTGATGCACCCTCTCCTTTCTCAATCTTACTGGGACGCAGAAAGTTTAGGATTTAGCCTCCGTATCTTCATTTGCAGGATGCAATGTCCACTGAAGTGAGGTCAGGGAGCAGCCTGGACCTGGCCTCATGGGAGAGATCCTCCAGTCCTTGGGTAAGTAAGACAAAGTCTTCTCAGTTGGGGAGGGGTGGAGTCCCCCTAGTTAGTTCTCCTCACCTGACTGAGCTGTGCTGGAGCGCTCTGGGCAGTGGAGCAGGGGGACACCCGGCCCTTGGGAGAAGGTACTTAGGTTAGACACATGCCCCCAAGCTCTGGTGCCAATGGCTCCTTTGCCACAAATCAGCAGGGACTGGTGTCCTTAATGGAAAATGTGTTCATTGTCGTCCACAGGATTCTTCCCAGGACAGTTTGGCCACTTTGGACAGCCTAGAGGAGGACACCCCGGACAGCGTCGAGCGCCTCCTCCAGGAATTAGAGGTATGTATTTTACCCCTTTTACCCTCTTCAGGGATCAATGTTTTGCCTTGCGAAGCTCAATGAAGCAATGAGCAATGCTGTGCAGGGCCACCCAATCAGACAGGTCCTAGTGGGGGATGGTGGCATAATGTGGTCTACTGGAGAAGGAAATGGCAGCCTTCTCCAGTATCCTTAGTAAGAAAACCCCAAGAAAAGCATCAAAACAATGCCAGAAGATGAGCCCCTCAGATAGGAAGGAGTCGAATATGCGAGGTGGGAAGAGCAGAGGGCAAGTACAGAAAGAGCAAACTGGTACTAATAACAGCCTTTCCTTCCTTCCCCAGGAGCTGCAACAGAAGGAGGAAGAATAATCTCCAGGCACCTCCAGAGGTGAGTTGATAGGTGGCTGTGAAAAGCCTGCAGGGAATGTGGAACTCTAGGAGACTGGGCTACGCAGGGATGGGCAGGACCCAGAATGGGTGGAAACGCTATTCTAGCAGCGGCAATGGAGCGCGTAGTCTCGCTCCATTGCCGCCGGTCTTGCATGCGACATGCACGCACAACCTAAGTGATTCTGGCAGCTAAAATAAGTGGGGTTTTGCTTCCATGCGTGCGCAGAATTTTTGCTGCCGGAAGAATGTCTGCGCACGAGATTACGGTTGCTGCACATGCGCAGCATCCAGAATCTCACACCGGCACCTAGAGCGGCAGCTGGCGAAAGCACCCTGCCTGACCTCCAGCCACATGCCTGCTCTCACACACCGCAGGAGAGAGATGCCTGTGGCACAGGACAGCACAGAGCAGGCCACGTGACCAGAGCTCGTGGCCACCCGGCCTGGTCCCCAGGCCATGCTCTCAGCGCCCCTGCAGGTTGTCACACACCGGAGCAAGGTAAGGGCTGGGCTGGCAGCTCGCAGTGTGGCATGGCTTGGCTTGGGCATTTTTGGCAGTGACAGGAATGATGGCCCACCCCTGGTGCTACGTGATGCCCATTTGTTAATTCTTATCAATATACTTATTAACTTTGCAGCGTCCTGAGCTCTTCAAGATGCCTCAACGCGAGCAGAGGGGTGGAGCCAGCTGCGGAGCCGAATGGACGGTGAGGAGGAGAGCTCCGGTTATTCCTCCACTTTTGAGGTGTTCGATCGGTCCTTCTTCGACCACAGACTACATGAGGAGGTATCTGACCAGTGGGGAGCCCTGTTAGCCGGTTTTCTTTTCAGGCAGCGGTCCAAGACGGCGGATAAGAAATTTCCCGAAAGAAGATCGTGCAATATGGCGGCCTGAGGGACTCCCGGCTGGAGATTCCTATACTGATACTGGCGAGGCGATTGTACAGAACGGAAAGGTGTGACCTCAAATTTCTACGCAACTGCCGAGACAGAAACTTGATCCCCAAATGCTGCCAACTAAAATTCCATTCTAAAACCCCATCTGAAATAACCGAGAAACACGATGGCTAACTTTAAATCTTTATTCTCTGCAGGAGACTAACTAGACGCGGATACACTTTCACTCAGACGCGAGCTAGAGAGAAGCGCTTAAGACCGGAGGCACTTTCCTTTTATACTGTTTCACCCAGCAACAAGCGACGCCTGACAGCTCTACAAAGATTGGCGCCAAACAGTAGTAGCCAATGAGAAGCAGGTAAACAACTTCTAATACAAACAGTGAATTCTGCTTAACAACTCTACTTTTAGACTTTACCCAGCTACAGAATATTGTGGAATCTTCTGGTCATAACACCCCTCCCCCTTCTGGATGGATTTTTACAGGTTTTATTTGGACAAGCAAATAATGAAGTCTTCGAGCCGAGCAGGCTTCCTGGGGGTGCGTTCTGACCGGCATGGTTCGTTCAGGACCTGGACATCTACGGAGGACGAAGGTTCTTCTGGTCCTACAGGTGAAGAACTTCCCCGGCTGGAGCATGGTGGAGCTGGGGCAGTGCTGGAATGGTCACTAAACCCAGGTAAGTCCCAATCTATTTGTTCCTGGGCACGGCTGGGTCTGGTATAACTCCCTGTGGGGAGTGAAGCATTAGAAACCCCATTACTAGTGTCAGCCATATTCCCTCTGATACTGGCTGTTTCCAGTCTCCCCCTGACATGGTCTATGTGCCTCTTCCAGAGGCGTCCATCATCCAGTTTGACCATATATGTTTTAGGACCTGTTTGCTCAGTCACTATCCCAGTCTCCCACTGTTTGCCCCTGTCAAAAATTTTTACATACACCTTTAGTCCCACAAACATTGACCTTTCAGGGGTTGTTACATACTCTGGCTTCATCTTAACATAAGAGGGGTGCAGCCTATCTAAAGGAGACCTCAATCTCCTTCCCATGAGTAGTTCAGCTGGGCTTCTATTGGTAGTTAGGCTCGGTGTTATGTGCTGAGTTAATAGGAAGGTGTCCAGTCTTTCTTGTATCTCCCCTGGAGATGACCTTTTTATGGCCTCTTTGGCCACATAAACATATCTTTCCGCCATACCATTAGCCTAGACTGCGTGGGGTGAGACCAAGGCATGTCTTACTCCCAATTGGGCTAAGAACAGTTCCAGCTGTCTAGAGGTGAATTGGTGTCCGAAACCAGGACATCTGGACACCCATGGGTTGCAAACAACCTCCTTAAGACTTGTATAATTGCGGAAGATGTGGTGGACCCTAACAATATAACATCCAACCATTTGGAGTATGCATCCACCACTATCAAAAACATATTGGTGCCCACCGGTCCGGCCAGATCTATATGTACCCTTGACCAGGGCCCTTGGGGTGTGTCCCACTGTGCAGGGGTGGTTTTAGGGGGATTTGGCCTTGTGTCCTGACAAGGGCTACATGTGGCCACCCAATCTTCAATTCCCTTGTCTAATCCTGGCCACCATAGATACCCTCTGGCCAAAGCTTTCATCCTGACCACCGCAGGGTGCCCCTGGTGCAGCATGTGCATGACTTGAGGCCTCAGAGCAGTGGGTATAACCACCCTGTCACCCCACAAAATACAATCCTGCATCACAGAGAGTTCCAGCCTCTTGGTTTTAAAATCCAGCACTGAGTGGTCTTCGCCATTTGGTGGCCACCCTTTCAATATGTATTGGAAGACTTTTCCCAACACCAGGTACTTTTTAGTTTCAATGGCCACCTCTTTGGCAGTAATAAGGGATGGTGTACCTAAATCAATGAGGAGGACATCTCCTGCAGGGGCAGGGTCCTCCACCCTTTGCCCTAATGGACAGCGACTAAGACCATCAGCATGATTAATCATTGAGCCCCCCCTTATGTACAAGGATGTAATCATACCCTGACAAAAAAATAGCCCAACGGGACATGTGGGGGGACATAAAAGGTGGAGTTGGCCGCCCGGTGGCTAACAGCCCTAACAAGAGTTTATGGTCAGTGACCAGTTGGAATGGTCTCCCCAATAAGTAGTTGTGAAACTTTTTCACCCCAGCTACCAATGCGAGTGCCTCTCTATCTATCTGGGCATAATTACGTTCTGCCAGGGACAACGTCCTTGAAAAGTATGCCACTGGGGCTTCCTGGCCATTTGGCAATATGTGGGCCAGGACCCCTCCCACCCCATACGGGGATGCATCGCATGTAAGCCTAAGTGGCAACGTGGAACTATATTGTACCACGACACTTTGCGAGGTAAAGAGGTCTTTGATATTATTAAAAGCATGTTGTTCTGTCTCACCCCATCTCCATGGCGCTCCCTTGTGGAGAAGTCGATGAAGCGGCTCAGCTGCGGAGGCTTTCTGTTTCAGAAAAACAGAGTAAAAATTTAATAGCCCCCAAAATGCTTGCAGCTCCGTTCTAGAGGTGGGGGCAGGGGCATCCTTAATGGCTCTGATTTTCTCCTCAGTGGGGTGTATGCCTGCTTCATCTATCCTAAACCCCAGGAAGTCCACTGAGGAAGTTCCCCACACACACTTTTCTGGCTTTAGCCTTAATCCTTTAGCTTGTAACCTAGCCAGAACTTGTCGAATTCTACAGTGCAGTTGGTCTGGAGTGTCCCCTGATATTAAAATATCGTCAAAGTAGGGGACCACCCCCCTAATTCCTCAGAGCAATCGTTCCATGAGTCGCTGGAATATACCCGGGGCGACACTTATGCCAAATTGCAGTCGAGTACATTTAAAGGCCCCCCTGTGTGTCACAATTGTTTGCGCCAGGGCTGTGGCATCGTCCACTGGCAACTGCTGGTATGCCTGTGCAAGGTCCAGCCTCGCAAAAAATTTCCCAGACCCCAGGGTATGCAGCAACTGCTGCACGACAGGTATCGGATAGGAGTTGTGCTGTAACGCCTTATTCAAGGTAGATTTATAATCCGCACAAACTCTCAGAGATCCATCAGGCTTCAGGGAGGTGACAATAGGGGTCTCCCAGGGGGCATGTTCGACAGGAACCAAAATACCCTGAGCCTGGAGTTTCTGCAATTGGGCATCCAATTTATCCATTAGGGGCAGTGGTACCCTGGAGGTTTTAACCGGAGGGGCGGGACAGCAGGATCCAAAGAAAAAGAAATGGGTGGCCCCTTATAGGTACCCAAACCCTGTTTAAAAACCTCTGGAAATTCCTGGACAAAATCAGGCTCCTTCAAACAAGTCATTTTGTGAAGACCAGTGACAGCTAACCCCAAAGGAGCCATCCAATCAAGTCCCAAAATGGAATGATTCGCCCCCTCAATAACTAGAATAGGCAACATACAATGTACATTTCTAAAAGTTATAGGCACCCTAGTGCTTCCCAAAACCCGGATTGGGTGTCCCTGGAAGTCTTTAATAGCAATGTCCAGCGGCTTTAGCGAGTCCAGGGACAACGAAGGCACATACAGTCTCAGTTTATGCCACGGCATTAAATTAAATTTAGAGCCTGTGTCCAGCTCCATGTGGCATGGTTGATGATTCAACATGAGAGGGACAATAATCTTATTAGGGGCTGGCGGGTAGGTGCCACAGTCCGTGGATGTGCGGTTACCTCGGTTGCCGTCCCTCGAAGTGTTGCTCCATGGTCTCCGGTTCCCTCTTCCTTATTGTCTGAATGGTCGGTAGACTCGTTGAGATGGAAAGGTGGGCAGCAGGTCTTGATTGAAGGGGGTGTCATCAGGCAGGATGGCTCGGCAGATGGCGGCAATGTGGCCACGTTTGTCGCAGTGGCGGCAGAAAGCATCCTTAAAGGGACATCTCGAGCTGGCATGCTGACCACGACATCCGGCACAGGCTTGGAAGGATGGACGAGGTTGTCTGGCTGGTGGTACCCGTAGCTGGCAGCAGTGGTCTTCATATGGGTCGAACTCAGAAGTACTGTAGTCGTGTTGATGGTTGGCGGGGGCGCGAGGTGCCTCAGCGATCTTAAAAACTGTGGCCAGCTTGTCGTTTGACTTAAAGTCAGCTGCAGCAGCTTCAGCGACTTCCGTGGTTTGAGCCGCCTTAATCACATCTTGTAGTGACGAGTCGTCAGCTGCCAGCAGTTTATTCTGGATAGAAACATTTCTCATGCCAAATATAATGGCATCAGTTAACCTAGCCTCAGGATTGTCAAATTGACACTTGGCTAAAATAGTCCTGAGGCAAGTGGCAAACTGGTTAATAGATTCCCCCTCAGCATGAGCCATCCGGGAGAACTGGTGCCTGAAAACCCTGGCAGGTTTTGTTGGCTTAAAATGAGCTGCCAACTTAGCCATCAAAGTGTCCCATGGAACCGAATTTGCAGGTTCTGGGTCCGTCAAGGTCTCTGCCAGGTCAAAAATTTGAGTCCCGCAGTAGTTCAGAAATAAAGCCCTTTTCCGGCCGTTGTCAGCATCTTTCATGCCGGCGGCTTCCAAGAAAATTTCAAATTTAGCCATATAGGCTGTCCAAGTTGACCTCTCAGGGTCAAATAATTCAGGCGGCTGGATGATCAAAGGGGTCGCCATAATGATTTTTTCCGTAAAAAAAATCGCCTCTAGACCCTCGTCGCCAGTGAAATAACCGAGAAACACGGTGGCTAACTTTAAATCTTTATTCTCTGCAGGAGACTAACTAGACGCGGATACACTTTCACTCAGACGCGAGCTAGAGAGAAGCGTGTAAGACCGGAGGCACTTTCCTTTTATACTGTTTCACCCGGCAACAAGCGACGCCTGACAGCTCTACAAAGATTGGCGCCAAACCGTAGCAGCCAATGAGAAGCAGGCAAACAACTTCTAATACAAACAGTGAATTCTACTTAACAACTCTACTTTTAGACTTTACCCAGCTACAGAATATTGTGGAATCTTCTGGTCATAACACCATCCACTGAACGGATCCTGAAAAGAACTGAATTAGCCGTCATCAGAAATGAACTCCACAGGAAAAGATTCCTACTAGACCAAACCAACAAAGACCTACTCACTCTTCATCTCAAACTTAGCAACAGAATCCACCCAATACTCTGGGACCAATCTAAACAACTAGCCCTCTGGAGAGCTGAAACAGAAACCTCCCTCAATACAGACATACACACCAAGAAACTCCACAATTTGGAAAAACACCAGAAATCCAAACCCTTTCCACAGCAACTCATGAAGAATACAGTACATAATTTACCGGACATGACCCTCACCACAGCAGAAACCAACGTCCTCTCCAAAGGATTCAACTTTGCAGTCGCCCCCAAACGCATCCCCACTGAAAACATCATATGCGGAGTTGAAGCCACTCTAACCAAAATCAACCAAGATGAAGCCAACAAAATCAGACTTGAAGTCACCAATGTCCTCTGCTCCAGCATTCCACCCCGAAGCAACTTACATAAAGATGAACAAAAAGCACTCACCAACTTGAGGAAAGACAATAACATAATCATCCTCCCAGCAGACAAAGGCAATGCCATTGAGGTGATGAACACATCTGACTACCAAGACAAGCTATCCAACCTACTCCAAGACTCCGCTTACAAACCTCTAAGCACAGATCCTACCACCTACCTGGAAAAAACCACCAAATCCAAAATAAAAGCTTCTCCCATCAGTGAAGAAATTCAGCAAAGAATCATCCCCAAAGAAAAATCATCCAGATGCCCCAAGCTCTATGGCCTCCCCAAGATACACAAAGAAGGAACACCACTCAGACCCATAGTCAGCTCCATAGGCTCACCCCTACAGAATCTTGCCAAATTTCTTGCCAAACAACTCCAGCCCTATGCAGAATCCATCATGTCTCATGTACAAAACTCATTCCACTTCATAGAAATCATAAAGGAACAAAACCTACAACCCAGTGACCTTCTCGCAAGCTTTGATGTCATATCTCTCTTCACCCAAGTGCCTATCAAAGAAGCCCTGACAGCCATCCAAAACAAATACAACCCCCCGAAGCACATCTTAGATCTGACCAACCACTGCCTGATGAATACATACTTCATCCACAATGGACAAAGATACAAACAGATAGAAGGAGCCCCCATGGGATCACCCCTGTCACCCGTCATCGCAAACTTATACATGGAATATTTTGAAACCAACGCCTTGGACAAATCTGAACACAAACCCAAACTCTGGCTTAGATATGTAGATGATACCTTCGTAATTTGGCCACATGGGAAAGAAAAACTGAACAGCTTTCTCACACATCTCAACAGCCTACACCCCAAAATACAATTCACCATGGAAATAGAAACCAACAACAAACTTCCCTTCCTGGATGTCCTAATCTATAAAAAACCCAATGGCTTCCTAGGACATACCATCTACCAGAAGAAGACACACACCAACCACTACCTGAACGCAAAATCCCACCACCACCCTGCACAGATCAATTCCGTAGCCAAGACCCTCATTTCCAGAACCAAATGCCTAGCCGACAAAGACCACCTGGAACCTGAATTACACAGTCTCACAAATGTATTAATTTCCAATGGATTCCAAAGAGAGGCAATCAACAACTTAATCCATAAAGAGACACCCCCCAAGAACCAAGACACAGAACAGGACAATGGCATCGCCCTCGTCCCTTACATCAAAGGCACCACAGATAAAATCAGTAAAATTCTCTGCAAACATAAGATCAAGACAACCTTTGGTACAGATAAAAAAATAGCCAACACCCTAAGAAACCCGAAAGACAATATCCAGCTAGAAAACCAGGGAGTTTATCAAATACCATGTAAAATCTGCCCAGCCACATATATTGGACAAAGTAACAGGAGAGTAAATGCACATGTTGCAGAACATAAGAATGCATTAAAGAAAAAAGAAAAAACCTCCTCCCTTTTCCAACACTTCAAAACTACAGGACATGAAATTGATTTTGACACTACTAAATTAATTTCCAAAACAGAACACTACAGGAAAAGAATAATCATGGAAGCCATCGAGATAGAAAAACATCCCCAAAATATGAACAAGCGGGATGATACCTCCCGCCTACCAGACATCTGGAAACCAGCCCTCAAACGTAACCCAGCCATAAAAACTGAAACTAGACTCAGAACACACATTGCAAAACAATCAAGCAGCCTGCAAGCTTCAACTACTCAGGATATCACGCCTAATCAACAACCATTAACTAATCGGCATACTTCAGCTCCATCAACGACCCAAGATGTTACCCCACTGACTCACAGCAGGCAATTGCTGAGCCATCAAACCACACCCAGCCACCAGTATTTATAGAAGGAAGGCAGCTCAGGTCTCGCAGTGTTCGCCTTAGTACAAGGACAGAAACACCAGCCTGAAGATGATGAGTGTGACCTTGTCGAAACGTCGCCAGAAATTTCCAAATCCTATACGGGAAAAAACCCGAATATACCAAGACCGTCATACCTGTACCCGTGAAAATCTACAAAAACATATATACATATATATATATATACTCTTTGACCTCCCCACATCTTCCTGATTATCTTTTAATCAAATCACCACTATGCCGTAATTCTCCCCAAGCAAGTTATTACAATTGCTTATGAATTCCTACAGTGTATCCCAGAAACACCCCTGGGGGAAGTGAATGTAAATTATTTTTCTTACTAGCTCAGCCCTGCTTATGGCTTGCCAAAGAGATCAACTTACTTAGTGACTGCTGTAGCTCATGCAGGACTGTGAATGAAGAAATCGAGGCATTCAGCAGTATACCAACACCAGGTGTGGAGCGAGATGCATAATACAAGTGTGTTACAGTGCTCCAGAAGAACAGATTTTCAAATACAGCGAGTCCTAAGGGATCCTGATTTTTCAGCATTGTATCAGGGAAAGTATATCTTCCAGAACCATCTACCTTTACTGTTTCGATGGACTAAAAAAAAACAAAAAGCAATATGAGAACAATATTCAGACTTGCAGAACTATCACTAATTGTTTTAATTAACTAGCCATGCTTTCTGATAACCCAAGGCAATTCTCTATGGCACATTTTGCTCAAATTCTTCAGATCATGTGGTTTATACATTGTGGCCCTCTATATCTAAATGGTCTCTTTATTTATGTTATTTCAGGTTTGCTTGGTTTGTTTGGTTATTTCAGGTTTGTTTGGTTAAGGAATTTTAGGTATTCATTTTGGTTCAGCCAATTGTACCACTTGTCCTAGATTTTATGAAATTCAGATTCATCCTTATCTTGAAGTGCCAATGACAATCTAGTAATTTCCATGCACTTTAGTACTTTGATTATAATGTTTAACATTGATGAGATTGACTCCTTTTTCCAATTTTGTCCATAGAGTATTCTAGCAGCTGTTGTGACATGTAAGATTATATACCTATCCTCTTTCTTAAAATTCTCCCTAGACGCCCAAGAGCAGGGGTAGGCAAAGTTGGCTCTTCTATGACTTGTGGACTTCAACTCCCAGAATTCCTGAACCAATCATGCTAGCACAGGAATTCTGGGAGTTGGAGTCCACATGTCATAGAAGAGCCAATTTTGCCTACCCCTGCCCAAGAGGAAAAGCTCAGGTTTTAAGAAAACAGTTTGTGATATAGAA
This sequence comes from Erythrolamprus reginae, assembly GCF_031021105.1. Taxonomy (NCBI): domain Eukaryota; kingdom Metazoa; phylum Chordata; class Lepidosauria; order Squamata; family Dipsadidae; genus Erythrolamprus; species Erythrolamprus reginae. The sequence goes on along the minus strand of NC_091951.1, from coordinate 227,312,824 downwards.
TAGAATAGAATAGAATAGAATAGAATAGAATTTTATTGGCCAAGTGTGATTGGACACACAAGGAATTTGTCTTGGTGCATATGCTCTCAGCGTATATAAAATAAAATATACATTTGTCAAGAATCGTGTGGTACAACACAATGATTGTCACAGGGGTCAAATAAGCAATGAAGAAGCAATATTAATAAAATCTTAGGATATAAGCAACAAGTTACAGTCATACAGTCAACATGGGAGGAAATGGGTGGTAGGAATGATGAGAAAAACTAGTAGCTCAATACAGTTTTTAATTTTTAACCAATAGGTTTTGGCCCTGAGGCAGGTTCACCATAGGTGGTAGTAGGTACCAATCTCTTTTCTATATTTCCAGCAGACTGCTGAAAGATTTGGGAACATTTTAGCAAGCTATGCTGGTGGAAGGTGCCTACAATATTACGTTTAATTGAAGAACATAAACACATTTTTGGGATTTGTTTTCATAAATCACAAGGGGGAGGGAGGGGGAGGGAGAGAGAGAGAGATGGAAACTATAGGTAGCTTTGAATTTGAAATGCGATGAAGTGCACACCTTTTTATGCATACTGATCCAATAGAGTCTATTAGTGATGTAATCAAGAGTCAATCCCGCGGGCTCTTCAGCAATTAATACCACAAGCACATGTCTGTCTGATCCATCCATCCCTGCAGCTTCTATTGCAGTCCCATCCTTCTCACCAAAATTCACCCAGTACATGTATCTGTGATAAGGTAGAAAACCAGAACAAAATGCTTCAAGAGCAGAGTTAAATCTTGACGTAGTCATCTTTGGAGTAGAGCTATTTAAATAATTGGGAGAAGTTAGTGTGACTACATTTAGGAAAATTTGCTGGTATTAATCTACTGCCATAATGTACATTTCTCTAATTCTTTGCTATTTATATGGGTTGGACATACATGCACAGATATACACAGAAAACAGTGTACAGTGGTACCTCTACTTAAGAACGCCTCTACTTAAGGACTTTTCTAGATCAGAACCGGGTGTTCAAGATGTTTTTTGCCTCTACTTAGAACCATTTTCTACTTAAGAACCCGAGCCTGGAAAAATTTCCCAGGAAATTTGAGAGTGGCACGAAGGCCCGGCTAGTTTCCTGCCATTCCCCCTTTAATCCCGGCCATCTCGGGCTTTTCTAGGCTGCCAGAGGAGCCTTTGGGTGGCGCTTAAGGAGGTTTTGGCAGTCCAGAGTGAACGAAGCATTTTCCTTTCTCTGGGCGCTTGCAGAGGGAATAAACCTCTGCCAGCGCCCAGAGAAAAGAAATGCTCCCTTCGCTCTGGGCAGCAACTGTCCTCCTCCTCTTCTTCCTCCCACCCAAATTCAAAGCTTTTATTTCTTTCCTAATGAGTTTTCATGCATTATTTGCCTTTACATTGATTCCTATGGGAAAAATTGCTTCTACTTACAAACGTTTATACTTAAGAATCTGATCACAGAACGAATTAAGTTCTTAAGTAGAGGTACCACTATATCTTTTGTGCAATTTGCCGTTTTGCTGTTTGCTGGGAGGCAAATTGCTGTTTTTTCCTTGTTTTCCTCCCCCAAAACTAAGGTGCATCTTACATTCCAGTGCATCTTATACTCCAAAAAATATGGTAGTTGCCCGGTGTCCAAATTTTGATCACACGACCATGGGGATGCCACAGTGCTCGTAAGGGTGAAAAACAGTCATAAGTCACTTTTTTAAAAAGTGCTGTTGTAGCTTTGAATGGTTACTAAACAAACTGCTGTAAGTCGAACACTAACCGTATGTAAAAATTTGAGATTCCAGCTCTAAAGACTTATGGAATTTCTGGAAAGAACAGTGAATTCTTACTGGATTTGGCAACCTCTTGAAACTCTGGGCATTTTTAATAAATAATTTAGATCTTGGAGATGTTATATGGGCAGGCTTCAAATAACATAGTACTGGCAGGCGTCATGTATGCATGAAATTATATCACTATTATACAACACTGTAAATACAGTAGCGTCTATTCTGAAACTTGTACCTTTTTTCTGGAAATATAACCAGCTGCTTCGGCACCAGATTTTTCTCTAGGACCTTTACATAGCCCCTACCATCATTGAAACCAGTGAAAATGGCATGAGGATAATTGCTGGCCCAGTATAACTGCCCTGTGAACCAGTCTACAGAGATGCTGTTGACGCCACTGACATCTATAAGCAAAAAAAAAAAAATACATTCAAGAAGACAAAATATGGGAAGAGGCTCAGTGACTTTTTGTTATACAGTGTTCCCTCGATTTTCGCGGGGGATGCGTTCCGAGACCGCCTGCGAAAGTTGAATTTCTGCGAAGTAGAGATGAGGAAGTAAATACACTACTTTTGGCTATGAACAATATCACAAGCCTTCCCTTAACACTTTTGATCACTTTTGATTTTAAACCCCTAAACTGCAATTTCTCATTCCCTTAGCAGCCATTTAGATTATTACTCGCCATGTTTATTTATTAAACTTTATTAAAAAATATTTATTAAATGCGGACGAAAGTTTGGCGATTACGTATGACGTCATCGGGTGGGAAAAACCATGGTATAGGGGAAAAAACAGCGAAGTATTTTTTAATTAATATTTTTGAAAAACCGTGGTATAGCTGTTTCGTGAAGTTCGAACCCACGAAAATCGAGGGATCACTGTAGTCCATCTACATAATAAATCATCTTCTGTAAGAGGCTCTTTACAACACTTCTCTCTGAGGCAAAAGGGGTCTCTATGTAATGTTTTGCTGGTTATTTCAGCTTCCTGTAAATTCAACTTCATGATAATAGAATATATTTCATTTAATGGTCACCCATCATCACTGTAATCAATGATTATGTCTTCATCAATGGTCATCTTCTATTATGTAGAAAATATTACAGTTTTATCATCAGATTTTCTGTATGGTATTTGGGCTTTGGAGAGCTAACTGGAAATATCAGTGCCTTGAGTTGAATTACACATGGGTCTTCTCAAATTCTAAAAAGGTGAGGATATTTGGACAGTATTGGGGAAAAGATTTGGGGGTATTATAGGGGATTTATGTCATGTCAAGCTTTGAGACACACATTTTGCATGTTAAATCTCAAACTCCTCAGAAGGAAAACAATCCTTAATTTTTACTCCCATCAATTCGGATAGGCTCTAGGAATTGTGTTCCATTCCAAAGGAGTGCCACACCACACAATATGAAAAGACAAACTGAGGCACAATTGACTATAAAACTGATCTTGACAAATTTTAGGTTCATCCCAAAGAAAATTAGGATTGATCTAGAACTGGAGCTGAAGTATGGATGCAAAAATATGAGTACATACAAAAGGGTTAATTTTTGATTCTGGATTTACCTGTAGTAAATAATTTTACCTGGATAAAGAATCATCTCACTTTTTCCAGACACATAAACATGCAGTTTTTTATCTTCACCAACCCAATAATAGCTTCTCCTTAAGAGGTCATAAGCTACAGAGACAGGCTTTGTTTTTGTAGATATTAGACTCTCCAGGTGATGCATCTTTAAATCCAGGAGGACAAGACCTTGAGGGACAGCTAGTAGCATTTTGGTGGCACCATCTGAAACAGAAAAGAACTTTAACTATCTTTGCTCTAATACATAGTCAAATTCAGCCACCTCAATTTGAAGCACTCGTGATCTGAGCTGGCACTGCACCTCTTAGAATTCTTAACCAGCTAACAATATATAGGATTTAATTATGTCTCAAATCACTTGTAAATTCTAACTCAGGTGAAACTAAGAGATCTCATCTATTTTTTCGGCCCTTAGACTCATTGCATGTCAATTGTACTGTAGACTGAAAGCTTACCTATAACATTGCAAAGGGTTCCATTGATGAGTTCATATCCTTCAACACACTCACAGGTAAAAGAACCTAATGTGTTCTTGCACAATTGATTACAAGGACTGTATGCTGTTTCACATTCATCAATATCTGCAAAGAACAAAACAACGCTGTTGAAAGTTGCTATAAATTGTAAAGGCAGTTACATCAAAAAGTGTAATCATTTATAGAAAAAATTATGTGCACACAATAAACCTGGGAAGATCCTTAAAAAATAATAATCAAGCAATAGATCTGCAAACACCTAGAAGCAAACAAAGTTATAACCAAAAGCCAACATGGGTTTATCAAAAAAAAGATTATGCCAAACAAATGTTATTTCATTCTTGGACCAAGTGACAAAATTAGTGGACTAGCAAAATGCTGTGGACATAGTATACTTGGATTGCAATAAGGCATTTGACCAATTAGACCACAATCTACTTCTTGGTAAACTAAAAAATGTGGAATAGTCAGCATCACCACCAGATTTGATTGTTTTTTATATAAATGGGTTTTATTGGGGTTAGTTTTTTAGAGCTTATATTAGACTTCTTTTTTATTGTTATATTGTTATTATGTTGTAAGCCGTCATGAGTCGTTCGGGATTGGGCAGCATAGAAGTCAAACAAACAATCAAAACTAAAATAAACTAAAATAAACTAAAATAAACTAAAATAAACTAAAATAAAATAAAATAAAATAAAATAAAAATAAAAATAAAAATAAAAATAAAAATAAAAATAAAAATAAAAATAAAAATAAAAATAAAAATAAAAATAAAAATAAAAATAAAAATAAAAATAAAAATAAAAATAAAAATAAAAATAAAAATAAAAATAAAAATAAAAATAAAAATAAAAATAAAAATAAAAATAAAAATAAAAATAAAAATAAAAATAAAAATAAAAATAAAAATAAAAATAAAAATAAAAATAAAAATAAAAATAAAAATAAAAATAAAACTAAAACTAAAACTAAAACTAAAACTAAAACTAAAACTAAAACTAAAACTAAAACTAAAACTAAAACTAAAACTAAAACTAAAACTAAAACTAAAACTAAAACTAAAACTAAAACTAAAACTAAAACTAAAACTAAAACTAAAACTAAAACTAAAACTAAAACTAAAACTAAAACTAAAACTAAAACTAAAACTAAACTAAAATAAAATAAAATAAAATAAAATAAATAAAATAAAATAAAAATTCATCACATTTGCAAATGACACCAAGCTAACAGGAATAAGTTAAAGATCCAGAAGGATCTTGACAGACTTGAACACTGGGCCCTATAAATTCAGTGTAAAGTTAAGGTTTTACACTTAGGCAAGGAAAATCAAATGTACAGGTATCCAATAAATAAATATTTAGCTAGTACATTATAAAATATAGTTTCTATTTTTGGGTAGGTTCTCATTTCCACTTTAAAAGTTCAGTTCACTCAACTGCTGGATTTGGGGCAGTTGCGTAAGTAGTCAGTTCCTCCATATATATATATATTAATGACAACCTACAATTGACAATATCTATTAATCTATCTGAGGGATTGTCCCTTTGCATTCATACCTGAACAGTTTTGACCATCAGCAAGAAGTTCCCAGCCAGCAGCACATGAACAATTGACACCCCAAAATGTCTCTGTACATTTCTCCATGCAGCCGCCATTATTCAGAGAGCATTTTTTGCCTAAAAAAACAGAAGCAAGAGTTCATCCCCCATTCAAGTCTTGATTAGTGAAACATAATATGAACGGATCGTGCTGTTAGGGTTTGTTACCACATGACGAGGGTTCATCAGTGCCATCCAAGCAATCCGCTCCTCCGTTGCACATTAGTGATTCCAAAATGCATTTCCCTTGATCACAATGGAACATTGTCTCCGGGCAGTGAGCTGTATTCCAGAATTTTTTTTTTTAAAAAAAAAATTATATATGGTTCATACTGATCGCAAGTCAATCTGTCATCAACATAAATTCATACCGGTATATCTTTTTCTTGAAAGCTATAACCTGTTTTCTCAAAGCAAGACTCACACAGTATGTTCTAGACATAAGCACGCCTGGTGCACCAGTTGCGGCCCTATTTGGACAGGGGGTCATTGCTCACAGTCGCTCATGCCCTCATCACCTCGAGGTTCGATTACTGCAACGCTCTCTACATGGGGCTACCTTTGAAAAGTGTTCGGAAACTTCAGATCGTGCAGAATGCGGCCGCGAGAGCCATCGTGGGGCTTCCAAGATTTGCCCACATTTCTTCAACACTCCGTGGCTTGCATTGGCTGCCGATCAGTTTCCGGTCACAATTCAAAGTGTTGGTCATGACCTTTAAAGCCCTACATGGCATTGGACCAGAGTACCTCCGGAACCGCCTGCTACCGCACGAATCCCAGCAACCGATAAGGTCCCACAGAGTTGGCCTTCTCCGGGTCCCGTCGACTAAATAATGTCGTTTGGCAGGCCCCGGGGGAAGAGCCTTCTCTGTGGCGTCCCCGGCCCTCTGGAACCAATTCCCCCCGGAAATTAGAACTGCCCCACCCTTCCTGTCTTTTGTAAACTACTTAAGACTCACTTATATCGCCAGGCATGGGGGAGTTGAGACATTTTTTCCCCAGGCTCTTTTATACTTTGTTTTATGTTTGGTATGAATGTTGCTGTTTGGTTTTTAAGTAATGCTAGGGTTTTATATGTTTTTAATATTAGATTTGTTCCATTGTTATATTGTTTTTATTGCTGTTGTGAGCTGCCCCGAGTCTTCGGAGAGGGGCGGCATACAAATCTAATACATACATAAATACATACATACATACATACATACATACATACATACATACACACATACATACACACATACATACATACATACATAAATGTTCCAGTTGAACAGTAGGAAAAATGGGATATTCTGAACACATGGACCTATTATATAGGGATCGGAGCAGACTTTTTTCTATTATGAATGTTCAGTCACAGGTTGAATGTTCTCCTTTCAGATATACTTGAATTCCTGATTTGAAGGGACTAGAGCAGTGATGGCAAACCTATGGCATGGACAGCACAGGTTGGACGCGGAGCTGGCACACAAGCCATTACCCTAGCTCAGCTCCAATGTGCATGCCAGCTGATTTTCGGCTCAGACGGAGCTCTGGGGTGGCATTTTTAGCTTCCAGAGAGTCTCCGGGGGTGGGTGGGAGAGGGCATTATTGTCCCATTATTGTATTGGGGGAGGGCAAAGAACAGGCCTACCAGGCCCACCAGAGATTGGGAAATGGGCTGTTTTATGCCTTCAGAGGACCTCCGGGGCGGAAAGCCATTTTCACTGCCCCCAGGCATTGAATTATGGGTGTGGGCATACACGATAGCACACGCACACCCGACGAAAAAAAGATTCGCCATCATTGGACTAGACTACCTTTGGGGCTACCTTTGAAAAGTGTTCGGAAACTTCAGATTGTGCAGAATGCAGCTGCAAGAGCAATCATGGGCTTCCCCAGGTATGCCCATGTTACACCAACACTCCGCAGTCTGCATTGGTTGCCGATCAATTTCCGGTCACAATTCAAAGTGTTGGTTATGACCTATAAAGCCCTTCATGGTATCGGACCAGAATATCTCCGGGACCGCCTTCTGCCGCACGAATCCCAGCGACCGATTAGGTCCCACAGAGTTGGCCCGTCAACTGAACTAAGCCTTCTCTGTGGCGGCCCCGACTCTCTGGAACCAGCTCCCCCCGGAGATTAGAACTGCCCCCACCCTCCTTGCCTTCCGTAAACTCCTTAAAACCCACCTTTGCTGCCAGGCATGGGGGAATTGAGATATCTCCCCAGGGCCTATACAGTTTATGTATGGTATGTTTGTATGTATGTTTGATTAATAATGTTTTTTTTAAAATGTTTTTAAATTATTAGATTTTTTTATGAATTGTTCTATTGCTGTTGTGAGCCACCCTGAGTCTACGGAGAGGGGCAGCATACAAATCTAATAAAATAAATAAATGAATGAATGAATGAATGAATGAATGAATGAATGAATGAATGAATTAATGAATTAATGAATTAATGAATTAATGAATTAATGAATTAATGAATTAATGAATTAATGAACGATAGACAGACAGACAGACAGACAGACAGACAGACAGACAGTTTTCTCTTCCAGCTTTGTGACTGTGGACAAGTACAAAACAACTCTACTTCAGCCTGGTACCATCTTTTAGGAATGAATCCTCCTAAAAGCCTCACATTAGCGGGTTCCCATTGATGTTCACTAATGATTTGTAACGTCTTCTGGAGTCATCCAATCATCACGGCACAAAAGCAGGCGGGGATTCCAACTTACCACCACTACCGGTGCTGATGAGCACACAGCTCTGGGTGACCGGCGGATGTGCGCACGCATTGGAGTGAGATTTGGCTTCTGTGCAGGCGCAGGAAGCAAATCTCACAAGGAGACTCCTGGGCACATGAGATTTCGGTGATTTTTTTTGCTTCCGGGCATGCATGGAAGCCAAAAATTGCCGGAAATCACTGAAACCTCTCTCTCTCTCGCATCCTCTTACAGGGTTTTGCTTCCTGTGCATGTGCAGAAGCCAAATCTCACTCCAATGCATGCATACGCCCGCCAGTCACCCAGAGCTGCACCCGCAGCTCCCTTTCTGCTACTGTTGTGGTGTCTACACACACACACCATCCCGGTAGGAACCCAATACTGCACAAAAGTAACAGTAATGAGAATGGTCTTTGTGTCACTTCAATGATGGTTAGGCAATACAATAAAAATGCTCAAATCATTAATGGGAAAATGGCCCAAAACTTCCATTAGTTTCCAAGGAGCAAGTGATACCATTGTGTTTGTAATTCCTTGGCAAAGGCATATACAGTGGAACCTCTACCTACGAATGCCTCTACTTACAAATTTTTCTAGATTAGAACTAGGTGTTCAAGGTTTTTTTGTCTCTTCTCAATGGCCATTTTCTACTCACAAAACCCGAGCCTCTGAAACTGTAACTGGAAAAGGCGGGGAGAAGCCTCCATGGGGCCTCTCTAGGAATCTCCGGGGAGGAAACAGGGCCTCCACCCTCCCTGTGGTTTCCCCAATCGCACGCATTATTTGCTTTTATATTGATTCCTATGGGAAAAATTGCTTCTTCTTACAAACTTTTCTACTTAAGAACCTGGTCACGGAACGAATTAAGTTTGTAAGTAGAGGTACCACTGTATATGTTAATCAAATGGACCTACAACCCAAACTACTGCAAGGACCTGCCTCAGCTACCTTCTCAAGAAAGTAAAACTCTTGAAGCAGATGTTATTATCCAACCATGTGAAGAGTTTCATATGATTAATTCAAGAGCTGATCTCATAACGTATGTACAGTATTTGGGGGCACTGTAAGATACTTAGCTTGGCTTTCTGAATTAAATAGATTATTGATACCAAGTCCAGTTGCTGATATGCTTAAGGAAATGACTCAATTACCAAAATCATTTTATTAGGGATGCTATTCAATTAAATACGTAATAGCTGGACAAGGTACCAGTTACTGATATTTAAGATGCACAGCTATAACCTAATCTTGGAGAATAAAACATTGTGACTTTTCAGCTGCTTTTTTGCAGCAAGTATTGTTTTTGGCCGACTATTTTTCAAAACAAAAAATGCCACGTTATAAAAAGCTAAGTTATTTTCCTGCAAATCATGAATCCAAATCAGCCTCTCATGGAAGACATCACAGTAGTATATTTCCAATTCCTCTAAGCCAGGGGTCTCCAGCCTTGGCAACTTCAACGCCCAGAATTTCTCAGCCATCTTTGCTGAGGAAGCTCACAAGTCTTAAATTTGCCAAGACTGGAGTCCCCTGCTCTAAGCGATAGTGAAATTTGTGCCTAAGGCAGCTGTCTGCAATATTTGCAGATAATTTTAAAAACTGGTCATGTTTTTGATTAACCAATTTATCAAATATAAAATCCTCAGAGCCAATTGGTCTATATTACTGGGCTGTGAGGATTTTATATTTGATAAGCTACTTGATTAACCAAATATTTGGATATGGGCTAACTATATTCTACAGACAGTGCCAAATAAATGAACGATGTAAGCAAACTATAAATAATACTCATGCTTTGATTATGTGCCATCAGTCTGGACTCTATATGCCACTGTAACTGAGCCCATCCACTACGCAGTGAAATATAAGATACAGTACTCTTATTAAAATAAAAAACAGAACACATCCATAATGGCCTGTCTTTCCACAAGGAAGAAAGAGAAAAGAGTTCAACTTCGACTTCCCAGGCCTAGTTTGGTCAATTCAATCAATACATTTATTTTTGTAGAAAAAAATATTCAACACTAAAGTTCATAAAATTCACCTCAGGAGAAAAACAAGGACTTTTTTTGTTTACAACATAAACAATAATGAGAGCAAAATAAATTTAGGCTATTATTACTGTGAAATACTGCCTTATCTTGTCTGAGGTTTATATATTAGATCACTTCTTCACTGTTCATTGTTATATGATTGTGTAATTAATGCTACTAATAATAGGCTGTTTCCACCCCTCTTGTGATCTGTCACTCTACAGCAGTGTTTCTCAGCCTTGACCATTTTAAGACACGTGGCCTTCAACTCCTAGAATTACTCGCACTGGCTGGGGAATTCTGGGAGTTGAAGGCCAAGGTTGAGAAACATTATTCTCCAGCAGAGGTGGAAACCAATGGCCCTTTTATGACTTGTGGACTTCAGCTCCATGAGGCCATCATGGAGAATTCATGGAAGCCATTACAAAGGGGTCACCATTCCCCACCTCTGCTCATATTCTTTGCTACGGTGAGTTAGCTGGATTTGTATACATTCATGGATAGATCAAGTTGCTTACCACAGAACTCTTCGTCCGAGTGGTCCCCGCAGTTGTCAACGCCATTGCACTTCCAGTCTTCCATAATACAGACTTTGTTTTTACACTGCCACTGGCCGGCTAAGCAGCTACTGGGCGAGCAGTTGGTTTCATCCGAGCCATCTATGCAGTCCAAGTGATTATCACATACATCCCAGGGATCAATGCATTGATTGTGGCTCTGGCATGGAATTTTTTTCTCTGCACATACTAGATTAAAATTAGAACATCAGAAAAGACCATTTTTTCCCTCATTCATTATATTTATTTATTGGACTTATAATATATGGACTTATATTACTGGCATAAACTGGACTGCCCTGATTTCTGTCTACTATGAAGCAAACCTTGTAATGACTACATTACAATGTATAGAGAAGTATATCTACCGTATATCTTTTTCAAAAGAGGAGAGGGAAATTCCTTTTGCCTGCGCAGAATAGCAAAAAGTGTTTTGGAACAGCATGGAGAAACCTAAGCATTGCATTTTGTATACACAGGACCCTAAAGTTAGTTATTAGCATATATAGGACATTGAACAAAAAACCTTTGACTCTAAATCCTTGAGAAGATTGGGCTGGATGATTCAGCTATGTATTTTTATATAGAAACATAGAAGACTGATGGCAGAAAAAGACCTCATGGTCCATCTAGTCTGCCCTTATACTATTTCCTGTATTTTATCTTACAATGGATATATGTTAATCCCAGGCATGTTTAAATTCAGTTACTGTGGATTTACCAACCACGTCTGCTAGAAGTTTGTTCCAAGGATCTACTACTCTTTCAGTAAAATAATATTTTCTCACGTTGCTTTTGATCTTTCCCCCAACTAACTTCAGATTGTTCCTCATTTATATGATTGTTCCTCATTTATAAACAAAAAACCAAAACAAAAAACCAAGAAGTCTACTGTATGTTCATGTACAAGACTACTGAAGTAATCTTTAGAGAAAAATCTATTTTCTTTGCTAAGGGATTTTCTTTGCCAATCTTAAAACATTTTTCACATGCTTTTTTCTTAATTTGAAAAATGTTGGATCTGAGTTTCCATCACTCCTAACCAGCATAGTCAACATACCTGTAGGATACAAAACTAAAGATGCCTGTATTATCATCTATAACTAACAACACAGCTTCAAGGCAAAATTCCAGTTGCAACTCATGTCCCTTAAAATGCCATTTACCCTCACCTTCTTGAACAGAATATGCTTCAAGGAGTTTAAGAAGAAGCATCTCCTTAAACACTTAATTCTCGAAACTGTATTTTTCTCTCTACACATACTTTATAGTTTATGACACAGCTGCCTGCCTTTTTTCCAAATTATACCTTATTATCTGTCAGTTTATTTTTTTAGTGGCAGTGTCATGAAGACAGCCTGTTTGGGACTTTAAATGTAATACAGTGTTCCCTCGATTTCCGCGGGGGATGCGTTCCAAGACTGCCCGCGAAAGTCGAATTTCCGCGAAGTAGAGATGCGGAAGTAAATACAGTGGAACCCCGACATAAGAGCTGCTCTACTTAAGAGCAACTCGAGATAAGAGCTGGGAGGGGAGAGATATTTTTGTTCTACTTACAAGCCCAAATTCGAGATACAAGCGCCAAGGAGCTGTCTCCTGAAGCCAAACGCTAACTTCCGCGTTCGGCTTCAGGAGACAGCTGCGAAGCGGCGCGCGTGTTTTAAAAGGTTGCAGCCGGCCTGGGGGGCTCGGGGGGGTGCTTGCAGCTTTCTTTCTTGCTCTTTTTCTTTCTCTCTTTTACTTTCCCTTCCTCTATTTCTTCTTTTCTTTCTCCTTCCCACCTTCTTCCCTCCCTCCCTCCCTTCACTCATTCCTCTCTTACTCTCCCCTTTCATAAGTTTCCTTGCTTCCTTCCTCTGTTCCTGTCCCTTCCCCCTTTCTTTCTTTCTTTCTTTCTTGCTTTCTTGCTTTCTTTCTTGCTCTTTTTCTTTCTCTCTTTTACCTTCCCTTCCTCTATTTCTTCTTTTCTTTCTCCTTCCCACCTTCTTCCCTCCCTCCCTCCCTTCACTCATTCCTCTCTTACTCTCCCCTTTCATAAGTTTCCTTGCTTCCTTCCTCTGTTCCTGTCCCTTCCCCCTTTCTTTCTTTCTTTCTTTCTTTCTTTCTTTCTTTCTTTCTTGCTTTCTTTCTTGCTCTTTTTCTTTCTCTCTTTTACCTTCCCTTCCTCTATTTCTTCTTTTCTTTCTCCTTCCCACCTTCTTCCCTCCCTCCCTCCCTTCACTCATTCCTCTCTTACTCTCCCCTTTCATAAGTTTCCTTGCTTCCTTCCTCTGTTCCTGTCCCTTCCCTCTTTCCTTCCTTCCTTCCCACCCTCCGTCCATTCATTCACCCATTCCTCTCTTGATCGCTTAAAGCCGGTCCCTGGTGCAAAAAGGGTTGGGGACCTCTGTCCTACAGGATTGGGTGGCAGAGAAGTTGAACATATGTAAATTTAAAAGTTTAAGAAAGTTTACAAGTTAAGTGAAAGAAACTTCATTATTCATTTATATGTACATGTACATTTCTTCATTAAAAACATGTCTTTCTGCATAATTTAGACTAACTTTGTGAGTTTTTTGAGGGCTGGAACCAATTAAAATTATTTACATTAATTCCTATGGGGAAAAGTCGTTCGAGATAAGAGCTGCTCGACTTAAGAGCCCAGGTCCGGAACGAATTAAACTCGTATCTCGAGGTACCACTGTACACTATTTTTGGCTCTGAACAGTATCACAAGCCATCCCTTAACACTTTAAACTCCTAAATTACCATTTCCCATTCCCTTAACAACCATTTACTCACCATTATTACTGGTACTCACCATTGAATAAGACACTTAGTTATCCTGATATTTATAAACATAATTATTTATTAACAATAATTTTTTTTTTGTTATTTATTTGCAAAAATTATAAGTTTGGTGATGACATATGACATCATCGGGTGGGAAAAACCATGGTATAGGAAAAAAACCGCGAAGTATTTTTTAATTAATATTTTTTGAAAAATCGCGAATTTCGAACCCGCGAAAATCAAGGGAACACTGTACATACCACAATTCTCTTCATCTGAACCATCCAGGCAATCGCTGGTGCCGTCACAACGCCACTTAGCAGCAATACATTTTCCATCTTCGCATTGCCAGGCATTTGGATCACCACCACATTCTACCACTGTAAAGTCAAAAGCTCAAGGTTAAACTACAGTACAAAGGGGGAAAAAATCTCTCATCACTGATGCAATCCACTAAATTGCTCCTGAAGATGTCAGTGAGCAACATTATATCCTCTATTCCAGCGATGGCAAACCCTTTTTTTCCCCCTTGGGTGCCAAAAGAATGTGTGTGGATAACACGTGTGTGCCCACACCCATAATGCAATGCCCTCCCACAACCCCTCCCCCCATCCCCCCGGCACATGAGTGCAGGCCTCACTGAAGCCTCCGGACTTCCGGTAGGCCTGTTGGGCCATTTTTTGCCATCCACAGGTTTGAGAGGAACCTCCTGAAGCTTAGGGAGGGCAAAAAGCAGCCCAGTAGGAGTTCATTTCCAAACTTCCAGTAGGCCCATCGGGTCCGTTTTTTGCCATCCATGGGCTACAGAGGCTTTCTTGAAGCCTAGGGGAAGTGAAAACGGACTCTCTCCAGAAGGCCAAAAATCAGTTGGCCAGCACGCTGGATGGAGCTGACATAGGGCAATGCCTGACATGCCCTTATACATGGCTTCACCGGGCAGGGGTTCCTTATTGTTGCTGCTACCGGTGAGACTGTGTGCGCAACTCTGGGTGGCTGGCGGGTGGGCGCCCACACAAGATTTGGCTTCTGCATATGCACAGGTAGCCAAATCTTGCACAAGGGCCTGCGTGCACGCATCATTTCACCCCAAAATTGGTGAAATCTCACACACATGAGCATCCTTGTGCAAGATTTGGCTTTCTGTGCATGTGCAGAAGCCAAATCTTGTGCAGGCGCCCACTGGTCATCCAGAGCTGTGTCCATAACCATATCAGTAGTGGTGGTGACACGGAACCCCTGGCCTGGTGGAGCACATGAGTAGGAACCCAATACTGGGCTCCACGTGCCACCTGTGTCACGCATACCATAGGTCCACCATCATGGCTCTATTCCTGTATATTGAGAATTCAAAACAATCAGTTGTTCCATAAAAGCAAGCTATAACACAGATGCATTTTGCCATGGAATGGCAATCTGTTCCTGGCTGATTGCCCATCTAAAGCACTCCTACTACAGGAAGCTGGAAAGGCCAGCCGTGTTTAATCTGGTTATCTTGGATGAGATGGACCATAGTTCTCAACTCCAGAATATGCAGCTTACAGCAATGCTGTCTATTTCCCATTTGATGCAAATCAAAGCCACCCTGATTATTCCATCATAAGCTTACCCTATCCAAGCTGATAAGTTTGATCAGTTATTGCTGCTTTATGAACACTGAGTTCATGATTTTATTTTTTTTCTTGTCATTTTGCAAACAGATAGCATGAATTACTATAACCTAGTTTATTTATATTTAATTATTTATTGGATTTGTATGTTAAAAGCTCATCACTGTATTTTAGGGATAAAAAATTGAGTTATAATCCAACTTTAGCCACACGTTCATATGATGTCTTTATTATTCACTCTTCATTGCTAAATCTTATCAAAATTGGATTCTTTGGAGGATGTGTATATGGAAATTACATACAGCACAGAACATGGCAAAAGCCATAGCAGAGTAAAGATTACAAACATTAGGAAACTATTCAATACCTTGCTTTGTAAATTCAACTTCAGCTTTTTGACAATTAATGACAAGGCAAAATGTCAAATTAAGGCCTTCCAAATGGTTTGGACAATTACTCCAAACCACTTGCGATTACTATAGCCATGCTGGTCTGGTATGTTGAATATATAGTCCAGAACATGTGGAGGACACTAGGTTAAGCAATTAACATTGCTTTGTCTTACTTTGATCTGTCCTATCAGATAAAAGGGCAAAGGTCTATGGTGATTATTGCATTGCTTTATGGTTTGAAATTCCTAGATAAGAAGAGAGATAGTCAATCAGTGCCATGCTGGTTATAGCTGATGGCAAACGAAAGTTTATCCAGAATTTCTTTGAAACATTAGATTTAGGATTCATTTGAATAAAGCATGGCTCTCTGGAATGAGTATCTTTTCCTTTCAATTATGGTCTGGTTCAGATTCCCAACATATATACAATAATTCATTTCCCAGGTAGGTTGGCCCCTATTTTTCTGGTGTTAAACAGAATGTCCTAAACACCTGGGCTGTGGCATTATATAGACCAGTGTTTCCCATCCTTGACCACTTGAAAATATTTGGACTTCAACTCCCAGAATTCCCCAGCCAGCATTTGCTGGCTGGGGAATTCTGGGAGTTGAAGTCCAAATATCTTCAAGTGGCCAATGTTGGGAAACACTGATATAGACAAAAGCCAGAAATATGGCTTTGGGGGAGGTACAAAGTTAGCTAATTAAAACAAGTAAATTTAGGCATGGGCTAGCACGAAGCAGCAGACATGGACCCAGCTTTTTAAAAATAAGCGTGCTATTCAACTAAGAGCAATGTCTTCCAAAGCACCTGCAGGCCAGACAAGGGATAATGGATGGAAGCTGACCAAGGAGAGATTCAACCTAGAAATAGGGAGGAACTTTCTGAAAGGGAGAACAATCAACCAATGGAAAATCTTTGCCTTCGGAAATTGTGGAAGCCTCATCACTTGAGATGTTCAAGAGACTGGACTGCCATTTGTCAGAAGTAGTGTCGGGCAGTGATGGTGAACCTTTTTTGGTTTGCGTGCCAAAAGGAGCATGCATGCCCACACCCATTCCCCAAACATACATACATGTTCAACCCCCTGCACTGTCTCCTGCTTTATGAAGCCAGGTAGGTGAAAAAAAATGCCCAAATAGGTAAACCGGAAGTTCGGAAAATGCATTTCCGGTTTGTCCTTTGTGCTGGTTTTTGCACTCCGGGGCTTCAGGAAGCTTCCCTGAACCCTCCAGATTGCAAAAAAAACAGCACAATGGCAAAACAGAAGTGTGTTTTTCCGAACTTCTTTCTGAACTTCTTTTTTTTGCCTCTGTGGCTACAGGGAAGCTTCACTGAAGCATCCAGAGAATGAAATGGCCTTTCCCAAGGCCAAAACTCAGCTGGTCAATACAACATGCGCGCTGGAGCTGCAACATGGCAAAGTCTCATATGCCCTCCGATATGGCTCTGTGTGCCATCTGTGGCACACGTGCCATATGTTTGCCACCACTGGTATAGGGTCTCTGCTTGGGAGGGGTGGACTAGATGACCTACAAGGTCTCTTCCAACTCTGTTAATCTGTTAAAATCTGCTCCTCACCTTTTCAACTTGTATATATCAATATTCACAACACTCACCTTAACTCTAGTTCTGTTCTTGAGAAATAATTGCAACTCTAGTACTGTTCGTACTTGAGAAAGTAAACAATTGCAAGCATTGCCAAGCCAGGATTAGACAGTTTTGTGCTTGTGCAAAGTTTCTTTGGGGCTTCCTGATTTATTTGCCCCAGCAAAAAAACTAAACTAAATTAAACTAAAACAACCAGGCATGCCACAAAGCAGTACACCAATTATTATTATTATTATTATTATTATTATTATTATTATTATTATTATTACTACTACTATTATTATTTATTAGATTTGTATGCCGCCCCTCTCCGCAGACCAATCTCCCCCCTCCTCCTCTTGGTACTGTGCAGTGGTACCTCTACTTAGGAATGCCTCTACTTAAGAACT
Organism: Erythrolamprus reginae; assembly: GCF_031021105.1. NCBI lineage: Eukaryota > Metazoa > Chordata > Lepidosauria > Squamata > Dipsadidae > Erythrolamprus > Erythrolamprus reginae. Next base: position 227,295,284 of record NC_091951.1, on the reverse strand, counting down.
TTTCTAGATAAGAACCGAGTGTTCAAGATTTTTTTGCCTCTTCTTAAGAACCATTTTCTATTAAAGAACTCGAGCCCAGAAAAATTAACCAGGAAATTTGAGAGGGGCACGAAGGCCGGGCCAGTTTCCTGAAATCCCTCTTTAATCCCAGATATCTCGGGCTTTTGTGGCCTGCCAGAGGAGCCTTTGGGTGGTGCTTAAGAAGGCTTTGGCAGTCCAGAGCGAACAAAGCATTTTCTTTTCTCTGGGCGCTCAGAGAGGGAATAAACCTCTGCCAATGCCCAGAGAAAAGAAACGCTCCCTTTGCTCTGGGCAACCCAGGAGTCACCACAGCGAAGGAAAGGTGCCGGCTACAAAGCAAGTGAGAGGAGAGGGGAGCCCTTCAACATGGGAAGGAAGAGGCAGCAGGTAGCAGCAGCAGCAGCCATTATATTGGAGGCAGTGTATTGGAGGTGCACGCTCCTCCTCGCCGCCTCAGACTCCCTCTCTTTTTTTTTAAAGCCTTAAAGTTTTGGATTTTTTAAAAATTCCCCTCACCGCATCTTCTTCCTTCGGCAGCAACTCTCCTCCTCCTCTTCTTCCTCCTCCTCCCACCCAAATTCTGAGCTTTTATTTTTTTTTTTTCCTAATGGGTTTGCACGCATTATTTGCTTTTACATTCATTCCTATGGGAAAAATTGCTTCTTCTTAAGAACGTTTCTACTTAAGAACCTGGTCACGGAACAAATTCAGTTCTTAAGTAGAGGTACCACTGTATTTCAGAAGGGGGCTGCCACAGCTCTGTCTTTTGCCCGATGTATGTGCACTTGTTCCTTCCCCAGCTTCAATGTGGGTAAAAGTACATAAATATAAAATGTGGTAAAAGTATATAAATTAATCACCATCACCTCCTTTTGCAAACCACTCACCACAGCTATTTTATCAGGATTAATAACCTATCAAAAATCCCAGCATTTTCATTAGATTAAAAAGATTTCCCCCCCCCCTCAAAATCTGGTACTTTTCATGCAAGTGCCCAATTGTTCGTTTCTTAGCCCTCATGGGATGCCTTTGAAGAACTTACCACAAAGTTCATCTGAACCATCAGGGCAATCTTCCTCTCCGTTACAAAGCCATGAGAAAGGAATACACTTATCTCCACAAAAGGCTTGCAAGGTGGCATTACAAGGCCTTCCATCTGGAAGAACAAAAGCACAGGGTCAATAAGTGAGCTTAGACCAGGGGTCTCCAATCTTGGCAACTTTAAGATTTGTGGACTTCAACTCCCAGAGTACCTCAGCCAGGTCTCCAATCTTGGCAACTTTAAGACTTGTGGACTTCAACTCCCAGAGTTTTTGCTGGCTGAGGAACTCTTTTTAATTTTTTTTATTTATTCATTTGTCCAATACATAAATACATAGGAAGAAAAATAGACATGTAGTAATATATATAAGGGTAAAGTGAACTTAGAGGATATATGGGAGTTGAAGTCCACAAGTCTTAAACTTGCCAAGGTTGAAGGCCCCGGGCCTAGACCACATAACCTTTCAGCTATGGATTCATGATTAAGAATGTTTAAGAATTTGTTTGTTTGTTTGTTTGTTTGTTTGTTTGTTTGATTGATTGATTGATTGATTGATTGATTGATTGATTGATTGATTGATTTCTATGCCGCCCTTGTCCTCAGACTCAGGGCAGCTCACAACAAAATGAAATGTGGCCCAAAGGTCAATTAAATCCAGAGAACCACCATGTCCATGATAGCACTCCATATTATTAATTAACAAAATTAATAGTTGATAATTCTGACTCAGAATTAACTGTAACTATCCCCAAAGGCCTGGATGAAGAGAAACTCTAACTTGAGGTAGTCCAATTCCAAATATTTCTATGTCTTTGTTTGGTCATATTGCTATTTTGAAATGCATTTGGCCACACCTGGCCCTTCTTAAAGCAACTCTGCTTTTCCTGGAGACACAGCTGCCTCCCATGAAAATCAAGGCCTTTGGATGTAAGGCGATCTTAACAGGGATTAATCTGGAATGCAAATCACACTCCAAATCAGAGTTTGTCCTTTGAATCAGGATTTTGGCAGCCATTTTGCTGAAAATCTTCAGTGCAGGAGGCATTAAAAAAGACCTAAACAGCCCCATTAACAAAAAAAAATTACTGAGTACTGTATTGTAATATCAGCTTAAACCAAAGATGTCCAACCTTGGTAAGTTTAAGACTTGTGGACTTCAGTGCCTAGAACTCCCCAGGCAGCCATGTTAGTTGGAGATTTCTGGGAATTATATATACAGTGGTACCTCGAGATACGAGTTTAATTCGTTCCGGACCTGGGCTCTTAAGTCGAGCAGCTCTTATCTCGAACGACTTTTCCCCATAGGAATTAATGTAAATAATTTTAATTGGTTCCAGCCCTCAAAAAACTCACAAAGTTAGTCTAAATTATGCAGAAAGACATGTTTTTAATGAAGAAATGTACATGTACATATAAATGAATAATGAAGTTTCTTTCACTTAACTTGTAAACTTTCTTAAACTTTTAAATTTACATATGTTCAACTTCTCTGCCACCCAATCCTGTAGGACAGAGGTCCCCAACCCTTTTTGCACCAGGGACCGGCTTTAAGCGATCAAGAGAGGAATGGGTGAATGAATGGACGGAGGGTGGGAAGGAAGGAAGGAAAGAGGGAAGGGACAGGAACAGAGGAAGGAAGCAAGGAAACTTATGAAAGGGGAGAGTAAGAGAGGAATGAGTGAAGGGAGGGAGGGAGGGAAGAAGGTGGGAAGGAGAAAGAAAAGAAGAAATAGAGGAAGGGAAGGTAAAAGAGAGAAAGAAAAAGAGCAAGAAAGAAAGAAAGAAAGGGGGAAGGGACAGGAACAGAGGAAGGAAGCAAGGAAACTTATGAAAGGGGAGAGTAAGAGAGGAATGAGTGAAGGGAGGGAGGGAGGGAAGAAGGTGGGAAGGAGAAAGAAAAGAAGAAATAGAGGAAGGGAAGGTAAAAGAGAGAAAAAGAGCAAGAAAGAAAGCTGCAAGCCCCCCCCCCGAGCCCCCCAGGCCGGCTGCAACCTTTTAAAACACGCGCGCCGCTTCACAGCTGTCTCCTGAAGCCGAACGCGGAAGTTAGCGTTTGGCTTCAGGAGACAGCTCCTTGGCGCTTGTATCTCGAATTTGGGCTTGTAAGTAGAACAAAAATATCTCTCCCCTCCCAGCTCTTATCTCGAGTTGCTCTTAAGTAGAGCAGCTCTTATGTCGGGGTTCCACTGTATATTAGATTTGTATGAAGTCCACAAGCCTTAAAGTTGCCAAGGTTGGACATAGCTGGTTAGAAACATAGAAGATTGACGGCAGAAAAAGCCCTCATGGTCCATCTAGTCTGACCTTATACTATTTCCTGTATTTTATCTCAGGATGGATATATGTTTATCCCAGGCATGATTAAATTCAGTTACTGTGGATTTACCAACCACGTCTGCTGGAAGTTTGTTCCAAGGATCTACTATTCTTTCAGTAAAACAATATTTTCTCATGTTGCTTTTGATCTTTCCCCCAACTAACTTCAGATTGTGTCCCCTTGTTCTTGTATTCACTTTCCTATTGAAAACACTTCCCTCCTGAACCTTATTTAACCCTTTAATATATTTAAATGTTTTGATCATGTCCCCCCTTTTCCTTCTGTCCTCCAGACTATACAGATTGAGTTCATTATGTCTTTCCTGATACGTTTTATGCTTAAGACCTTCCACCATTCTTGTAGCCCATCTTTGGACCCGTTCAATTTTGTCAATATCTTTGTGTAGGTGAGGTCTCCAGATCTGAACACAGTATTCCAAATGTGGTCTTACCAGCGGTCTATACAGTGGGATCACAATCTCCCTCTTCCTGCTTGTTATACCTCTAGCTATGCAGCCAAGCATCCTACTTGCTTTCCCTACCACCCGACCACACTGCTCTCCCATTTTGAGACTGTTCAGAAATCACTACCCCTAAATCCTTCTCTTCTGAAGTTTTTGCTAACACAGAACTGCCAATAGAATACTCAGATTGAGGATTCCTTTTCCCCAAGTGCATTGTTTTACATTTGGAAACATTAAACTGCAGTTTCCATTGCTTTATCTAGTAATGCTAAATCATTAACCATATTACAGACGCCTCCAGGAATATCATCCCTATTGCACTTTAGAGTCATCTGCAAATGGTTTAAACCCTTTTGCTAGCTAAAAATTGGGGCTGAAATAGACTTTCCTTAGCACTGTGCCCAACAAGCAGGCCTCTCCCAGGCAGAGTCCTCAAAAATTTCCAGAAGGGAGCCCTAAAAGGTTGACTCAGCCTTCCATCCTTCCGAGGTGGGTAAAATGAGACACAGATTGTTGGAGTTAATATGCTGATTCTGTAAACCGCTTAGAGAGGGCTGTAAAAGCACTATGAAGTGGTATATAACTCTAAATGCTAAATGCTATTGCTATAAAAACAGACAAGAACTCACCCACCCAACCTACTTTACCACTGAATGATATTCATGAACTAAAAGCTATACTGTACTGACAAGAACCCCAAACCTTAAAAAGCCCAATAGCAAATGTGCAGTTTGCAAGGAAGCTACATAAGACATGTCCCATGTAAGTTGAATGGTTCCTAAATCAATGATAATAACCCTGAACCTAACATGGTCACTACAGCACAGGTACATGAATATCAACTGAAATGAATGCCTTCCTGTCAATGACTACTTCAGCTTCAACCGCAACAATACACGAGCACACCACAGATACAAACTTAAAGTAAACCTTTCCAAACTCAACTTCAGGAAACTTTAATAACTGAGTAGTTAATGCATGGAACTCACTACCTGACTCTGTAGTATCATCACCTAATCCTCCAAACTTTACCCTTAGACTATCCACTGTTAACCTTTCCTAATTCCTAAGAGGTCAGTAAGGGGTGTGCATAAGTGCACCAGCGTGCCTTCTGTCCCCCATCCTAATGTTTCTCTCTTACTAGTATCATGCATATAAACAATGTTATATCTTTGTATACCACCAATTTGTACTTGACTAACTAACTAACTAAATAAATAAAATCTTACACAAATGAGGCTTACTCCCAATCACTGCCACTCCCAGTGATTTTATTTAAAAGCCCATTGAAAGATTTTCTGCATTACAGTATTCCCTTAAACTCTTTGATTCCTATGAATGGCTGGAATGAAGTCAGCTTAATAATAATATTTTTTTTTTAAAAAAACCTCCCAGGATTTTAACCCTTTTCTCTAATTTAGTCACAATGATGGCTAACCTTCTTGTCCAAGCCATATTTACCTACTGTCCCTGACTGGTAGATTCTTCTTCTTTAACCCTTCTTGGATAGATAAAAAAGTAAATACCACAACTTTTACTCACGATAGATTCCCACATTTAGCCTGGAAAGGGGGTGGGGGGCAAAACTATCAGTTTCCTCTGATTTTAAATAAAATTAAAACAAGCAAGCCTAGCATTTTACTATTTCATCAATAAACTTCTGGTGGGTGGGTTGGGGGAAAGCCCATATTTTTTTTTGTATCGTTGTTTAAGTAAGCTATGATAAGACACTACTCCATCCTAGGATACTTTCTCCCCTAAAAAAGGGGGAAACACACAAAAAGACCCTGCTCACCTCCGCTGGGCGACAAGCGACCCCAGCCAGTCAATGCAGCCAAAAACAGGAGAACGCCGTGGAGCGTAAAAAGCTCCATGACTTGGAGAGGGAAAAAAGCACAGCGAACCAGCGCTGTCTAGGACAAGCCGAGCACGGGGTGAAGTTATAAGAATAAATAAGCCACAAACAGCAATCTCGCAACTCCGTTTTCGGGGAAGCTTTTATTACCCGCCCAACTCCCAATTGGGCTCAGCTGGGCGCCTATCAAACCGCTTTGGGTCCGGTTTCACTCAAGGTGCTGCTACCCAAGGCGCCCGCAAGGGGGCGGCATTGTGCGCGTCTGTCCCCATCCTGCCCGCACTTAACGGAGGAATAGGAAACGGCAGGCGGTACATGCGCGGTTTTTACTTTTGAATAAACGTCCTTCGGGAGTTGGGCGGCGAAGGAAGGAAGGAGGGAAGGAGGGAGGGAGGGAGAGAAAGAAAGAGAGAGAGAGAGAGAGAGAGAGAGAGAATATGAGAATCGCAGGGCGCTGAAGCACTACCCGAGAGTCCTGTTGAATTACTCGATCAAATAAAGGCTAAGCCAGATAACTATGTGTTCTCACCTGCAGATTAATGTGTTTACCACATCATTTACTTTCTGTGTAAGCGTGCGTTGCCATTTAAACTTTGCAAAATTAGAACACCACTAGCAACTTACCATCTATTAAATATACCACTTTTTAATCTGCTTTTTGTTTTTCTCCTTAAATTAATTTGTTAATTTAAATAGACTCCCCCATTTGTTCGTAGATGTTTGATATAAATTGGTTGGGTTCCTTAAGGGAAGAAATGCTATCTCTCCCCCCCCCCCCCTTACTCACAGGAGTAAATTTAATGGATTGCATCTGCAAAGCTTCGTTGGTTGAACTTATTATTTTCTGGCTTGGGCGCATCAGAATATGGAATTTCTTATCTAGAACAATCTTGTCAATTGCAGTTATTTTTAATGGCATGAAATCTGTGCCAAAAAACTGATATTGTCAAACACACACACACACCAAAAAAAAATCTAAACTCTTTAACCGTGCCATCTCAGTTGCAGACCACCTAGGTCTGGATTCATATAATACAGACATCTTCGAACTTGGCAACTTTAAGACTTGTGGATTTGGCTGGAGTATTTAAGCTTAAACTATTGTATTTAAAAGCCCCTCTGGAGAATTCTGGGAGTTGAAGTCCACAAGTCTTAAAGTTGCCAACTTTGAGGACCCCTGGCATAATACAATGCATTAATCTCCTGGATTACATATCCTCAACACATTAGGCTAAAACAAATGACTAGCTTGTGATTCAATGTTGTTGCCAAAAAGCTTCTCCACCCCCTTCAAAAAATAGTGAAAATGACTTTGTGTCTAAAACAATGTTTAGACCTAGCTTAGGGCTAGATAATTAGAGTTGTGTTTTCCTGTAATACCATCTTTTAAAAATGGATTGGAGAGGTTGAACTAATGTTTCAAATTCATGTTTCCAAAAATATTACACCTGTCTCTTACTTACTTACTTACTCACACACATACATAATTAAAGTAATTAATTGAATACATTGATAACTACTTTTACAACTTCATACAATTTTTATATTGTAATATAAAGACTACTGTAGCCATCCTAATAATAAATGGCCTTTTGTACTTATTACTATTGCTTCTTGGTTACATTTATTATCTAAATTGTATACTTGCACACCAGTAGCAAATGAAAATTTAAGGATATTTAAGCTATTGTATTTAAAAGCAATGTTCATCATAAAAATGTGCTGAAAGAATACAGCATTACTTAATTTTAGAAAATGGGTAGTTTGCTATTATACTTGCAAGAAAAAGGAAACAAAATTGCAAATGCCAAATTTTAGAATATATATCTTTATTAAAATGCAAAGCAATAGCAATAATAAAAATAAAGATTGGTTAGACCACATACCAATTCAACTATTGAAAAAAAAATGCTTAATAGACACCTCACTTTTCCCTTTGTCACAAACCAAACCAAAACAATTTCAGAGACTGATAATGGACACATGCTAAAACTAAATTGTTGCAAGCAGTTAGCACATTTATCCTTTCAATATTATATTATTTCTTTCTGCATGCACAAAGCATCCAGGATCTTTAATTTCTTGCTAACTTTGAAATGCAGGGAATATACAGGTAGTCCTTATTTTACAATCATTCTTTTAACCACTATTCCAAGTTACAATGGTATATAGAAGGAAGTGATTAGAAGTCCTTAGATCACAGGTATCAAATTCATCAAGTCACATTGCCGTCATGTGATGTTTCAGAATGTTTTTCCCATTTGCTGATAGGGTAGACATGGCCTGCGTGTGATGCATCTAGCCCATTGGCCGCCAGTTTGATACCCCTGCCTTAGATCATGTAATCAAAATTGAGAGGTTTAGTTTGGCAAATGGCATCTATTTATGATAGTTGCAATGCCCTGGGGTCATCTAATGGCCTTTTGCAATTCACCCAGCTGGATTCTGAGAAGCAAAGTTGTATTTTAAGAATTGCTGCAACAAAGTTCGATTGATCCAAGATGATACTAAGACTCCGAATTTGCATCTTTTGGCCCCCAACAGAATTTATCATTTTTAATTCTACTAGATTCTTCCCATAAACTTTTTCATGGGATCAAAACTCTTGTTCGGTATTCTTGAAGACTTAAGGGCAGTAATTGTAGCTAATGCCTGGCCTGATTAATTATTTACACAATGGGAAAGTAATACTGTTCAGGAACATGATGTAGCCATTAAACAAACAAAGGCGATCCATTTGTGATCCCTGCACCAGCAATCCCTGAGCCCTTCCTTCTTCTGATATGTGTTTAAACAGAACTTGGACTGTAAACAGCAAACAAGCGGGAACCAGAGGTGGGTTCTTCCCAGTTCAGACCAGTTCACCCAAGCAGGTACCAACCCACTGGTGATGTCACGACGACGTCACGGAACCAGTTCAGTTGGTGTCCGTCTGTGGGTGCCACCATCTTTTTTATTTTTTCCTGTTTTTTTTTCTTCTACACATGCACAGAAATCAAGTTTCTGGCACTGTGCATGTGTTGCCATCTTGTTTTGGTTTTTTTAAAAAAAAAATCAGAATTTTTTTGGCACTGTGCATGCGTGCCCATGCAGCATGTCCACAAGGCGTGGGAATAAGTGAACCAGCAGTGAGGAAGTTAGAACCACTCCTGGCTGGAACTGCAACTATCTTGGAGGTTTGAAAGAATTGCCTGTTCATCAAGCTTGTAAAATGATTGGAAATTAATAGAAGGTAGATTGGAAGGCATGTTTTGGCAGGAATTTCATCTGTATTCTCTGGGGGTAAGTAAATGAAGCTAGGGAACAATGTTTCTTGCCAAGCAGTTATGAGTACTACCAGGATTAGAATGCAAACTCTGTTCCATGTTTTTACGGTACAGTGATCTCTCGATTAGCGCGGGGGTTACGTTCCAAGACCTCCCGCGCTAACCGATTTCCGCGTTATACTGGATGCGGAAGTAAAAACCACCATCTGCGCATGTGCGCCATTTTTTCATGGCCGCACATGCGCAGATGGTGGAGTTTGCGTGTGGGCGGCGGGGAAGACCAAGGGGAGGTTCCTTCAGCCGCCCAACAGCTGATCTGCTCCGCAGCGCGGAAGCAGCGAGGAGCCGAAGATGGGGTTTCCCCGTTGCCGCGCTGCGGAGCGGATCAGGTGTTGGGCGGCTGAAGGAACCTCCCCTTGGTCTTCCCCGCCGCCCAGGCAAAGGGGAAACCCCAAGATCACTTGCCGCTTGCCGTATTGCAGCTTGGAGCCTTGCTTCGCCTCCTTCGCTGCAATACGGCAAGCGGCAAGCTGCCTGGGCGGCGCTGGGGCCATGCGGAGCCGCTCATCTAGGGGGGCGTGGACCGGCAAGGTGCCCTCCGCTCTCTCTCTTTCTCTCCCTGTTACCGGTGTGGTATAAGAGAGAGAAAGAAAGAGAAAGGAGGGCGACTTGCCAGTCCACGCCCCCCTGGATGAGCGGCCCCGCATGGTCCCAGCGCCGGACTCCGTTGCTGACGGAATGCTGAGCTTCCCGTTCTCTCTCCGCCCCCTCGCCCCTTCCCCCCCCCCTGTGTTCCTAGGAGAAGTGCTGGTGAGGAGCAGAAGGTCTGTCTTGCCTCAATCCCCAGCACTTCTCCTAGGAACACAGGGAGGCGAAGGGGCGAGGGGGGGGAGAGAAAACGGGAGGCTCAGGAAGGGAGCTCGGGAAGGAGCCCACGGTCAGTCGGCTGCGGGAGGAAGGCGATTGTTCCGCTGCCGCCAGCATGGCCTGGCTGGCAGCGGAAGATGTAACGGAGCCCACGGGGGATTCGCCTTCCTCCCACCCGCAGCCGAGACTGATCGTGGGCTCCTTCGCAACCTCGGAGAGCTTCCAGGGCATGAAAGCTCACGAAAACCAGGAAGCTCTCCGAGGTTGCGAAGGAGCCCACGATCAGTCTCGGCTGCAGGTGGGAGGAAGGCGAATGCCACGGGGCTGGGCTCGGCTCCCCCCTCGGCTCCCCCCCTTACCAGCCCCGCCGCGGAAGGCTCTATTCTGTTCCCTGCCGGCCCGATTGAGCGGCCGGCGGTCTCCATTCAGGGAACCGGCACCCAGCGTCCCCACGCCGCCTCCACCTCCCGATAATGCGCCCGACCTCTGCCTCTCTCTTTCTCTCTCATATACCACGCCGGCAACAGGGAGAGAAAGAGAGAGAGAACTAGCGTGGACTTATTTTTTATTTTTTAATATTTTATTTTAATATTTTATTTTTTTAATTAATATTTTTTGAAAAACCGCGTTGCAGCGTTTCGCGCTAATCGAGAACGCGCAAATCGAGGGATCACTGTAGTTATATATGTCCTTGAAGTGTACAGTTCATTCTATGGCTGAGGAACATGAATATCCAGTTCCAAAAATCGAATACTAAAACATCAGCCACATTCTTGGGTAAGGAATCTTCTGATAAAGCAAAGGTTGCTCTCACATATAAGCACATGTTGCTTTAATTAATCAATGAAAAGGAAATGGCAATGATGGGCCCATGAAGTTTAACATCAGACACGCCCAAATTATGTTTGTTTGGTATGTATGTTTGTTAGATTGGTTTTGGGGTTTATAATGGGTTGTTAGGTCATGGAGTTTTATTTACTGTTTTTGTTCAACTTCTTTTTTATTACTGTACTTTTGTATTGTTTTTATTGTTGTAAATTGCCCCAGTCCTACAGGATTAGGCAGCATAGAAGTCAATTAAATTAAATTAATTTACAATACAAACCAGTCTCAGAAGCTAGGCAGGATTTTGCTAGATTCCTACTGAAATGCAGCTGAGTGTATCTCCTGTCCTACTGGTATCACTTTTAATAGTCTTTTCTTGCTTGAGAAGAGTATGGAGTGGCTGAGTACAGCCACCTGGGATATTTACAGAGCAATATCCCTTCAGTTACAATTCAAATGTAAATTTGATTGACACACCGGCAGTTTTCACTCCCAGGTAGGTAGAGAATTGTTTTCAGAACAATCTTTGTTAAGAACTAAAGATCTGAATACAAATTATATACAAACCTTTCCAAAGAAAATAAATGATGTATCCCCTTTTTGGCTAGTAAGATTTATGTGTGGTTATGATTGGGTAGTATTGACTGTTTTTAAATGATAGTGGGTTTTTAGCTATAGTTTTAATTATTGGATTTGTACTGCATTGTTTATTGTTGTTGGGAGCCGCCCCGAGTCTTCGGAGAGGGGCGGCATACAAATATAAATTATTATTATTATTATTATTATTATTATTATTATTATTATTATTATTTAGAATGATTGCTGTCAAATTCAGACTAGGGTTAAATTTTAAAACTTTTGGATATGGGTTTACATGTACATGCTATATATATTTAGATGTCAACAGCTTAGTTTCTGACAATGGAGTAATCAAGCATCAATTCTGATTGCAAACATGTGAAATCCGACTGGTTTACTGCTTGTGAGAACCCATGTTTGCAGGCCCTCCTTGGTTGCTCAAATTTAAAGAAACAAGATCAGGATGTGGGTTTGAATTTTGTTTCTAATGAGACAAAAAGAATCTCTGAAGAAGCACTGAATGCTGGATCATTTTAAGGCATAAGATTTTTGAGCTGCTCTGTGATGGAGTTTTATTTATTTCATTTATTTGTCAATGATGTATAGGATAGTAGTAGTTTGTATAAACATAACATAGGTAAAACGTAATAATCAAAGAGGAGAAAAGGACAGGGATGGTGGAATGAGTGGCATATAAATACAATAAACAAACAAACAAACATACCAAAATCTCATGGGGGACGCACATGTCCATGCAATTATTTTTTTTCCCTTCCACACATGCGCAGAAGCAAAATATCACTGAAATCTCATACGCATGAATGTCCCCTCACAATATTTTGTGTTTGTGCATGCTCAGGAAGTCTATGGAGAGGGGCGGCATACAAATTAGATATAGATAGATAGATAGATAGATAGATAGATAGATAGATAGATAGATAGATAGATAGATAGATAGATAGATAGATAGATAGATAGATACATAGATAAACAAATAAAGCCCACAAATTTAAAAAGAGAGATGGCGCCAGCCGAAAGACCAGCAAAGACCAGAGTGGTCATGCTCAAATTGCACAATCTGGCAGCTGCTACCAGAACGGATTCTGCTACCGTACCAGTAGGAACCCACCACTGCTGTACTTCCAAACTTTTGTAATTGACAGAACGAAATGTTGTCAATGCACAGTTTTAGTAAGTGTTTTCTAAGGGGTTTTGCTATGATAATCAGTGTACCAATAAATACTGGTATGGTTACTGCCAACTTATGCTATAATCTTTCAACTTCAATTTTCAGATGTTTATATTTCATGATCTCCAATTCTTTGTCTTCTATTCTTCTTTAGTCTTTAGTTCAGAGTAATGTGCTTTCACCTGACTCTGATAATAGTTAATCTAATAACTAATGAAGCAATGATAATGGATCAGGCTGAATGTCCTTTTGTATCCTGTTGATAAGGTAAAGAGTTTTCTTTCTGAACATCCCAGAATGGAAAGCCACCTATAAGCCAGCATAACAGAAAAGCAACAGTTTAGCTGCTTGTGGCAAATGCTATTCTGGAGCTACCCTCTGTTGTTATGTTTATATGCTTTCCTTCCTTTTGTAAAATAACAGAATGCTGAGGGGTTTGTGCCAAGGCAAGCTGATGGGGTTGCCATATTTGTTGGGACTGTCTCCTGCTTTGCATAACCCAAGACAATGCCGCAGATCGATGTAAGAAAAGATTTGGTGAACTTCCAAAAACTACCAATTAAAACTAAATGTGTGCCAGCCACTAAGAAGTGGATACTTAATGCCAAGCAATCAGTACAAATCCCAGCCCATATTACTGGGAGGAGTAGAGAGAGAGAGATTTCAACTTGCTTTAAAATTGGCAACTGAGAGCAGATGGAAAGCTGAAGCACAAAAACAAATAAGCACATTTTTTTAACTGGAAAGTCCTTGACTTGAAAGCAAATTCAGACTTCCACACAGCTTCCCACTTCCTGATCTAAATATGTCTGGTTTTGTTGATGGAAAAACCCATTCTTATGGCTTAGGAAGATGCTGAAGGAACTGAATTCTTAAGTGTGTTATACAACAAAATTTCTGGAACTGGCAAAGTATCTGAAATTATTGATGTGATGCTATTCTAGGAAGCTGCCCCAAAGCTATTTCTCTGTCGGGGCCAAGTGACGTTATGTAACATTCACATGACACAAGTGTTGAGGTTCTTGTTTCAGGTTAAGAGGAAGGCAGCAAAGGCAACTGAATGAGCGGGATTACTGTATGTAAAAAGTTAAAAAAAATATCCTTCCTCTACTTCATGGAAATTCATTTTTCATGGGTGGCCTTGGAATGCATCTCCCGTGAAAAACGAGGGAGTACTGCATGTCATTTCTGCCAGATACAATTATCTCCAACATTCCTTCAATTTTTTGGCAAAACTATTCACTGTCTTATAGTTTCCATTCTACTACGGAGCCACAATGGTTAAAATGCAGTAATGCAGGTTACTATTGAAGTCTGACAGTTTGAGACTGACCTGCTCAAGGTTGACTCAGGTTTCCATCCTTCCAAGGTTGGTAAAATGAGGACCCAGATTGTTGGGACAATAGGCTGTAAGCGGCTTAGAGAGGGCTGTAAAGCACTGTGAAGTGTTCCCTCGATTTTCAAACTTCGCAAAATGTCTATACCACGGTTTTTCAAAAATATTAATTAAAAAATACTTTGTGGGTTTTTCCTTATACCATGGTTTTTCCCGCCCGATGACGTCATATGTCATCGCCAAACTTTCATCTGCCTTTAATAATTTTTTTTAATAAACTTTAATAAATAAACATGGTGAGTAATAATCTAAATGGTTGCTAAGGGAATGGAAAATTGCAATTTAGGGGTTTAAAGTGTTAAGGGAAGGCTTGTGATACTATTCATAGCCAAAAATAGTGTATTTACTTCCGCATCTCTACTTCACGGAAATTCGACTTTCGCGGGTGGTCTCGGAACGCATCCCCCATGAAAATCGAGGGAACACTGTATACCATGTTTGCATGGCCCAGTTTCTGGCATGCCATAAACCATTGCCAGACCAGGGGAGGGGGACCCCTAATTTAGTAGTTGAATTCATAATGTTAATGGTTTTTCTTTCATCATCTTTAAAAAAAGGTGAAGTTTCACAATTTATTTAAAGACATTTGTTTATGTACATCGGTAATGCATAAAAATCAATTAACTTGGTCTGCATCTGTGTATGTATCATTGGATTTTTTTTATTTATGTATTGTACTGCTGAAAAAACATAAACATTTGCTTTTCTTTGTAGCATTTTACCCAGTCTTTCAGCAAAAGGGCATTTAGATTTGGTTCTAAATATCAATAGTAAGAGAAACTTTGTGCTGGTTTGCATTCTAAAATACAGATGAGACAGGAAGGGAGGAAGGAAACAAAATAGTAGTTCAAGCTCCAGATTGGGAAGATACAATTTAAGATTTTTAACAGAATGGTTTCCAACTGTTTTGCCGTGCTCTATGGTATGAGTCTCCCGAAAATTCAAGGGTACAAATTTTAGACACACCCACACTTGAAAGTTCAAAAACAATGTTCTTTATCACAAAAATTCAAAAGAAACAAAGCACCCTTTTTGTATTGCAAAGAGCACTCGTCCCAAAATAACCTGGTAGTCTGTACAATCCCCTTAATCAGTCCTTAAGTACTTAGCTAGCAGCTGTGAAGGAACGTCACAGCCCTCCTTCTCTCACAAAGTGAGACCCCCACACTTTGCTCTGCTTTGGTTTCAAAGTTGTGAAAAATCAACAAACAAAGTCTGGAAACAGCAAGGCACGGTCCTGAAGAAACAATGATCAGATAATCTTCCACAACGGCCAAGCCAGCACGCTGCTATTTATATCAGCAGTTCTAATTGCTGGAGCCCCACCCAAACACAGGTGGCCTCTCTTATCTCCTGTAATATTTCTTCAATTGGTCTCTTCGATGCATAATTCTGAGTATGTGTGGGTCTAACACTTCCTCATCCGAATCGACCGAAGATAATAGAGATTGGCTTCCTGGGCTGTGTGCCAAGCCCCCCTCTTCCAAGTCACCCCCACCTTCCTCTTCGTCCGAGGAAACTGCACTACCTGACTCTGTCGGCAATAAAACAGGCCTATGACATGTTGATGTTTCCCCTGCATCCACCTCCACATTCCTTGGGGCAGGAGCTGAGCCAGAGCCAACCACAACACCAACTAAGCAAAAATTATATTTGAAGAATGGCCAAGGCAGCAGCTCTGTAGTTTCAGCCATGATGGAATAGCCCTGCTTCTTTTTTGGCAATTTGAAAGAATTCAGACTGGCACAGGCTGGAAAAATCACATGGTTTTGGATCAAAGATGGATTCCCATTCCTGCTGCTACAGCCTACCGGTGCACTGTGTGCACAGCTTCTGTTCTGCAGGCATGCGCGGGCATGCATCCCAGTGTGGTTTCGCTTCTGCGCATGAGCAGGAAGCAAAATCTTAACGAGGGGATGTGGGCACGTGCATGCAATTTCAGCAGTTTATTTGCTTCCGCGCATGCACAGAAGCCAAAAAATCTAAAATCTCACGTGCACATCCCCTTGTGAGTTTTTATTTCCTGCGCATGCACAGAAGCAAAAACATGGTGGGATACTTACACACACACACAGGAGAACAGAAGCTGCATGCACAGCGCAACGTTCACTACCAGTGTGCCATCCTCATCCATACCGGTAGCAGCCCAATACTGTTTTGGATACTTCCCTATCCAAACCCACCCACCCAACCCCCCCAAAAAAACACAGGAAAACAAATGTTGGAAGATTTCCCAAGTCATGAAATTTCAGCACTGGCTGTGAATTGGGCAGCTGTTACTCCATGCAGGTTTGAATGAATCCAACTGGGAATGGCTATGCTGGTTTTTCTATGGGACCAAAGAAGCTGTAAACATAAATAGCTCAAACAACAGCTTTACCACTTGATGTGAATTGTCAAACCAAAATATACAGAGTTCTGAATCTCCATTTTGCAGATGCCCCACCCCTCAAAGGAGATGTCTCATCCATTCATCTTTCTTGTGTATTTATTGAGTTTCTCAGGTCAGCGTCCCAATTAACATCCTAAAAATAAATCAGAATCCAAACCTTGGTCTTCTTCCAAGTTCCAATTTATTAACAGAGCCATGTTGCATACGAACTGTGGTCAACCCGATACTAACTTTTATTTATTTATTCATTCATTCATTCATTCATTCATTCATTCATTCGATTTTTATGCCACCCTTCTCCTTAGATTCAGGGCGACTTACAACATGTTAGCAATAGCACTTTTTAACAGAGCTAGGCTATTGCCCCCACAATCCGGGTCCTCATTTTACGCACCTCAGAAGGATGGAAGGCTGAGTCAACCTTGAGCCGGTGATAAGATTTGAACCGCTGACCTTCAGATCTACAAGTCAGCTTCAGTGGCCTGCAGTACAGCACTCTACCTCTGCGCCACCCCGGCTCTTCTAGTTCTAGTTTCTAGTTTCCTCTAGTTCTCCACCAAAGTGAAGGTCCATTCCTTGTCCCCACACCCCCAAGTTCATCACATGAACCACCCAGGTTCTCTCAACATCCACGATAATTAATAATTTAATTTATTATTAATAATAATAATAATAATAATAATAATAATAATAATAATAATTTATTAGATTTGTATGCCGCCCCTCTCCGAGGATTCCTCCCATACACTCCTGGCTGGTGCTGAACAAAAGATGACCTTGAATCTCTGGAAGGAATTTTTGTGGCTAGTGGTTTTCCTTCTCATGCAATCACCTTCCCCCAATTCCCACAGTACTATTCTACTTGTGGCAGGCCAAAGTCTCCAACTCAAAACGATGGCTTCGGCCTGAAAGATAATTTCTGTCAGCTGTAACTTGTTTCCCTAATTTTATTCTGAAGCTTTATTCCAACAATGTAAATTTGCTGACTCTTAGACTAATTTTGGTGCCAAGTATTTCACCCCAGTACTGCTCCCTTTTAACCCCCCCCCCCCAGTTGCAGAATATCCTCACTTTCCACATGCATAGCCTTTGCTCAGGGCTAATAGCAGCCAATCTTACTTCGATTCACTTAATTTTACTTAATTTTACTTTAAAACATAAAACGTATCAAGAAAGACTTAATGAACTCAATCTGTATAGTCTGGAGGACAGAAGGAAAAGGGGGGACATGATCGAAACATTTAAATATGTTAAAGGGTTAAATAAGGTCCAGGAAGGAAGTGTTTTTAATAGGAAAGTGAACACAAGAACAAGGGGACACAATCTGAAGTTAGTTGGGGGAAAGATCAAAAGCAACATGAGAAAATATTATTTTACTGAAAGAGTAGTAGATCCTTGGAACAAACTTCCAGCAGATGTGGTAGATAAATCCACACTAACTGAATTTAAACATGCCTGGGATAAACATATATCCATCCTAAGATAAAATACAGAAAAGAGCATAAGGGCAGACTAGATGGACCATGAGGTCTTTTTCTGCCATCAGACTTCTATGTTTCTATGATTCTTTAACCTCTTCTGCTTTCTAGATTTTTTTTTTATTGTTCATGCAATTCCTTCAACATTCTTTCCAATTTGTCAATGTCCCTTTTGAACTGAAGCATGGAACCGGGTTATGTTCAGTTGCACAATGAAGCGTTTATTAAACATAGTGTTGTGAATTTGGCTGCTTGATCCCTGTTTAATGGATGCTCAGGGCCCTTAACAAAAGAATTTTAATGCTTGTTTAATGACTCTGGATGGTCCCATGATGAACCGTTCACCTGCTGGGTAGAATCACAGATGTGCGCTCTGCAGGGTACCTATGAAAGAAACAGCAGTGGTGAAGCTTTGAAAAAATAGGTGGAGAAATGTTGTAGGAAAAAGAGGGGAAATAAGAAAATATAAATCCTAGTTGGATTAAAATAAAATTGCTAGTGTGAAAATTTTGGAATTGTGTGCCTGGGAAAATAAGAAATATGTTAGAATATTAAGCATTTCGCCTAGAGTGATTGAGCTTCTATAAATATTATGATAAACCATATTATGGCTTGGTTTGTTTAATCTTAATGTGTTCTGTGCGTCAACCATTATAGTGCAGAGCTGGTTTTCTATTGGTTCAGATTGATTCTATAGAACAATAGTAACTTAGTGGTCAGGGTCGCTGGAACCGGCAGAGACTCAAGCCTGCCACACCCCTGAGCTGGTTCTCTTGGCACCATAGGTGGTGCCGTCTTGGTTTTTGCTTCTCCGCATGCACAGGGGTGTTTTTTTGTACTGTGGATGTGTGTGTTTGTGCAGCACGTGAGCGAGCCAGCAGTAAAGCAAAATGGAACCCACCCCTGGCTTAGTGTGGCTAGAACATTTTTATGACATAGTATTAGAACATTGTATTTTAGTGTTTATACTTTCATCAAGGATCAGAAACCATGTCTCTATTTTACTTTAAGATTAGTCGGTTGTCTTACAGAACTTGCAAGTTGTTTACCCAGGGAAGTGAGATAAGGTGGACATCCCAGGGACAGATAAGGTGCACATTCCAAGGATTCTCTTTACATAATTATTGTCAGAAAACTTAAGGGAACCTGGCAAGGAAGGAAATTACTTATATGGAATGATGTGAAGGGGGAAATGAATTACTTAATAGGGAGTGTTTTTGTACAGGAGTGGTTCATTATAATATATATAAACAATGCTGGATAGAGAGGACCTAACAGCTTAAGATTAAAATTTTGTGGATTTGGGGAAGAAACCACAAAGTCTAGTAGTGAATTCCAGGCATTGACCACTCTGTTGCTGAAGTTGTATGCAGAAAATACGACTTTTGTGCAGTCAAGTTTGCAGTGGTTTACATTAAGTTTGTATCTATTGTGTGCTTGTGTATTGTTGTGATTGAAGCTGAAGTAGTCATTGACAGGCAGTTGATTTTATGAATTACATTTAGATCTGTTTGAAGATGATGTAGTTCTAAGTTGTCTAAGCCCAAGATTTCAAGTCTGGTGGCATAAGGTATTCTGTTGCTCGCAGAGGAGTGGAAGATTCTTCTTGTGAAATAGTTTTGGACTCTCTCAATTGTATTAATGTCCAAAATACAGGGTGTGTTCCAGACAGGTGAGCTGTATTTGAGAATTGGTCTAGCGAATGTTTTGTATGCTCTAGTTAGCAGTGTAATATTGCCAGAGAAGAAGCTATGCAAGATTAAATGGACAACTCTTATTGCATTTTTGGCAATGTTGTTACAATGGGCTCTGGCACTTAAGTCATTAGATATGAGTACTCCAAGGTCCTTAAGAGAGTGAGGGTCGTCTACAAGGTTGTGTCCTCCAAGTTTGTATTTTGTATTCTGATTCTTTTTGCCAATGTGTAAGACAGAGCATTTATTGATTGAGATTTGAAGTTGCCAGTTATCAGACCATTATGATACATGGTCTAATTCTTTTTGAAGGGTAGAAGTGTTGTCGGTGGTGTTGAATAGCAAAGAGAATGCAGTTACTTATAATATGATCACTAAGGTCATTTATGCAAAGAATGAATATTGATGGTCATAGAACGCTGCCTTGAGAGACAAGAACTCAATTATCCAATCATGAAGGGGACCAGAGATGCCATAAGATTTTAGTTTTCAAAGTAGTTTGCCATGTACTACTGAATCAAAGGCTTTACAAAAGTCTATGTAAATGGCATCTATTGATTTACCTTGATCGAGTGGTGAAATTCATGTGTTTTTGCAGCGTAGGAGTTGCAGGTTAGTGGATATTTTTTTTCTGAAACCAAATTGTTTGTTAGAGAGTAGGTTGTTGGTTTCTAGGTGAAGGGTGATGGATTGATTCATGATTGATTCCATGTCTTTGCAGGTGCCACAACATAAATTTCATAAATATAAATTACATAAATTGTAATTTTCAATGTTACTCAGGCCGTAAGCAAAGTTTTCTGAGATTGGTGTCATTTCTGCTAATAGAGTTTATAGTATGGATGAATTTATGTTTGATGCATTCATCCTTGCAAACTACGCTACAGAGTTGGGGGGCCAACGAACTGTCTCTATACTTGAACTCGGGACCATCTCTAGAAACTTCAAAGATGTTTTCGGGGTAGATTTTTGGTTCTATAATTTTGCGATCAGGTTCATCGATGACATGCAGCCCAAATAAGATAATGTTATTACGTTTCTGTTCACGGTCAAGGGTGTCTTTGATGAGTAAGGATATATTGTTTGGATGGTTGGTAGATGTATGTAGTTGTGCATATGATTGAGGTAGTGACTATTGTATTGGAATATGATTTTGAACAATTGCATTTTCATTAATCTGTGCTGTAATTCTTCTTGGGTGAAGAATAAAGAGCTTAATTCATGCATCTACCTGTTTCCTTAATCCCAGACCAGAAATGAATTTGGTAAGTAATAAAATATCCCAGCAGTGTCATGCGCAGGTTCTACAGTGGTGTTCAAAACATAGTTTACAAATCAAGACAGAGAGTTGTGTGTGAATGCAGCAATGTTGCTTATCTTATGATAGACTCTTTTAAAATGTAGAGAGGGAGGAAGAATGAGGTAGAATATAGGAAATCATGTCCCTGCCCTCTCTGGCTAGTAACTGGACAAAAGCCTCTCCATTATCATAGATTCCAAGTCAGCTTTCAAAGGAATTAAAAAGCTTTATCATTCTAAAAACCTTTCTAATGTGTAGCATCCTCTTGTTCAGGATGCTAATGACTTATGGATGAGCTACCCATTACAAAGTCTTTTATGGTAGATACACTTTAAAAATAGTAGGATCTGAAAGCCACTAGCTGTAGCTACCCAATATCATGTTTTGCTTCCAATCTGATACTTTGGTGTAATCATTTAATGCAATTTTTATTCCAAAAGATCAAATGGGGCCTGAAATTAGTTTTATTTGGGTATCTGCAATTTCAGTAACTATAGAATACTGTACAAACATTAACAGTCATTAAAAAGCTCTGGCCACAGCAAGAAACGGTTAAGTAATTTCCATCATAAAATTGGGCAGAAAAAGAGACCATCAATCCCTCTTAGAAAAGAGAACAAATCAATTGTAATTTCTTTTGACTCAAGCAACTCTTTTTCCGGAGACAAATTCCCTCCAGACCACAATGTTGACTCTTCTGCAATGGATTGGATATTGTAGCTGTTGTTGGGAACTTTTGCTTTGTTTATGATGGCGTCTATTTAAATCTTCCACTGCTTTTTATTGTGTTCTTCAGAGCCTTGCTAGATTTTGTGGCATATCCTCATTTTAGCCATCGTCCATCCACTGCAGGATGAAGGCCTTTCCCACGCATTTCCAACCAATTTGATTGTCAGCTTTCTTTTTGCCAGCTGGGCCTGCAAAACTTAGTGATGTCATCGATCAATCTTATTTTATGCCTGTTTCGTGGATGCTTTTTATCAATGGCATTCTATGACCCTGGTTCGCCTCCCATCAATTCTTCTTTTTCGTGACCAGCCCATTTCCATTAAATTATTTTACTCTCTTGATAGTATTTGTTTCTTCTCTAATCCATATGCAAGTCTTCTTACACTGCTCAAAAGATAAAGGGAACACTTTATAATATAACTCCAAGTAAATCAAACTTCCGTGTAGTCAAACTGTCCACTTAGGAAGCAGCGCTGATTGACAATCAATTTCACATGCTGTTGTGGACATTCAACTTTGTACAGAACAAAGTATTCAATGAGAATATTTCATTCATTCAGATCTAGGATGTGTTGTTTGTTCCCTTTATTTTTTTGAGCAGTGTATATTGTCTTGTAATGTCAAGCATGTATCTTTCCATTCAGTGAAAGGCTACCAAAATGTTTACTACCACACTGTGGGCGTGGCTTATGCAGGACACCCTGCATTTTCTTTCAACATCTTTCAGTGTAAATTGGGTGCTCTGGGGTGGAGCTCCATTTTCGCTACTCCACTGCATCCTTCCCCCTCCATCTGGGCAGCAGCCCACCCCTGTTTCCATTGCTCTTTGCACCACACTTAACTTTTGTATTGATTGTGAGTTAGTGTTCGTGTTTCACTGGCATATGTTAAATCAGGTAGCCCATACTGATCAAAAACATTTAGCTTCAGGCATAAGGGGAGGCTGTGCTTCAAAATTATACTTAATTTGACGAATGTCTGCCAATCACTTTTAATACACCATTCAATTTCTTTTATCGTATCTTATTCCATTGAGATCTGTTGGCCAAGATATATGTAGTACCTTGTTTTTCTTGTAGTTTTTCTTCAGATATATTTTTTTTCTTTCTTTGGTGAATTCATTAAAAATAGCCTGGCTCCTTTTCAGGTTTATTTTTAAGCAAAAATAGTTTTCCTGTGTTGTGCAGCTTTTGTAGCTCTTCTGAGTTTTGTAAGAAGCGAACATCATCTGCAAATCTTAATTGATCTAAATAGGCACCATTGATTTTTATTCAATCTTTTGCCCAATTTATTTTGCAAAATACTTCTTCAAGGCAGGCTGAGAAAAAGATACATTATATTGTGTCAGCTTGTCATGCATCTCTTCAATGTTTCTTTCCACTTTAAGATCATTAAGGCAAATTGTTGCCATTTTTTTTTTAATATATTGAGTGTAGTAAGTTTATGTAAGCAGTGTCTAAGCCTTTGTTGAGCAATGCCTTAATTATTGCTTGCTGGAATGCTGAGTCAAACACTTTTTGGTAGTCAATGAAAGCCATGCACAGAAGTATGGTGTACTTGTGCCTTTCAATGACTTGCTGAACAAGCTGGATGTGATCCATTGTGCTGTAGCCACTGTCTCTTCCTTTGGCTATTTTATTTATTTATTTATTTATTTATTCATTCATTCATTCATTCATTCATTCATTCATTCATTCATTTATTTATTTATTTATTTGTCAAACAATTATAGGGTGATAATTTGTACATATTAAACATTAGATAAGTAATGATAAAAAGTAGACAATAGGACAGGGATGGTAGGCACAATGGTGCGCTTATGCACGCCCCTTACAGACCTCTTAGAAAGGGGGAGAGGTCGATTGTAGATAGTCTAAGGTTAAAGGTTTTGGGCTTAGGAGTAGAAACCACAGAATCAGGTAGTACATTCCAGCCGTTGATTACTCTGTTGCTGAAGTTATATTTTTTGCAGTCACGTTTGGAGCGGTTGACATTTAGTTTAAATCGATTTTCGTGCTCGTGTGTTGTTGCGGTTGAAGGTGAAGTAGTTGTTAACAGGTAGGACATTTTGGTATATGATTTTATGAACTATAATTAAGTCGGAACGGAGACAATGGAGTTGTAAGTTGTCTAAAGCAAGAATTTCAATTCTGGTGGGGTAAGGTATTTTGTTGTGAGAATTCTATGCATCATTTAATGTTTCCAATATTCTTTTTGCTATTATCTTGGTGAAAACCTTGTAGATGACTGAAAGAGGCTTATTGGCCGATAGTTCTTTAAATCATCTTGGGTCCCTTTCCTGTGCACAAGAATCACTTCAGCATTTTTCCATGCATCGCGGAGTTTTCTTCTCTGAGGCATTTTGAATATAGTTTTTCCAGTATCTTGTGCTAGTAAACTGTAATCACCACCAGCTTTCAAAATTTCGACTGTAACATAGTCATTTACTGGAGCTTTGTCTTTTTTTTAAAAAAATAATTTTTATTGAATTTTTTAAAATGTAAGACAGACAAAACTAACAACATTTAACATATATAGGAGCTACCATTGCTCCTTATTATAGAAGTCTTCCTAATACAGAAATAAAAAATATTCTATTTTAGATCAATACAGAAAAATAAACTTATTGATGAAATATCTGTTTGCATACAATACTAATATGCAAAGAAAAATAAACCTAAAATTTCAAACATTTTCTATTGATTATATAATTGTGATTAAGTAGTTAAACTTAATTAATAAAAATAATGTTATTCATTGAATTTCACTGTGAGTTGTATTCAAAAATATACATTTTACTGTTTCATGCTTTGTTTTATTATCTTCAATAAGCTTTTTTTTCAAATTCCACCATTTATACACTTTTCCCCAAATTTTATAAAATTCAGATTCCACTTGATTATTTAACCTTCTCGTCATCATATCCTTTGTCATTTTTAATTGATTTTATGGCACTTTATACTTCCTCCACTAGAATATCTGGCATTTTTTTCTTTTGTGGAGGTTGTTACTTTTGAGTGATCGTGATCTTTGTTTAGCTTTGAATAGAATTTTCAATTATTTCTAACATTTCCAGTCTTGTTCTACACAGGGAGCCATCTTCCTCTTTTAATGCAAAAACCTTCTTTCTTAGGTTTATACGCTTGCATTTTATTTACCGGTAATTGGACTTGTATGCCACCACTCTCCCTGGACTCGGGGCGTCTCACAACATATACCAAAATACATAACAATAGTTTGCCCAATTAATATACTAAAACAATTCTTAGATTTCTAATTTAAAAACATCCATTCACATTCATACAATAATCATGCTAACAACATCTTGTTGGACAGGGGAAGGTCTAATGTCCCCAGGCCTGACGGCAAAGATATGTTTTAGACTCTTTTGGAAGGCAAGGAGGGTGGGGGCAGTGCGAATCTCCAGGGGGAGCTGATTCCAGAGGGCAGGGCCCCCCACAGAGAAGGCTCTTCCCCTAGGTCCCGCCAGCCGACATTGTTTTGTCGATGGGACCCTAAGGAGACCAACTCTGTGGGACTTCAACGGTCACTGGGATTCGTGCGGCAGAAGGTGGGTTCGGAGATAGTCTGGTCCTATGCCATGTAGGGCTTTATAGGTCATAACCAAGACTTTGAATTGTGTCCGGAAACCGATCGACAGCCAATGCAATCCGCGGAGTGATGACGAGATATGGGCATGTCTTGGAAGGCCCATAACCGCTCGCGTGGCTGCATTTTGGATGATTTGAAGTTTCCAAACACTCTTCAAGGGTAGCCCCATGTAGAGAGCATTGCAGTAGTCGAATTTTGTTTTTGTTTTTTCAATTGGCTTTTTCACAAGCTTCACATTAAACTGATGTGTTTCTTCTTGGATATGTTTTCTTATGGTCTTGCAAAGTTCAGTGTTTTATTTTTATTTATTTATTTATTTTGTCCAATGCACAATACATATTGAAGAGGATAGACATGAGTTATTATATATAAAGAAAGGATATAAAAGTCCAATACACAATGAGGGTTTTAGTGGGTATATATCAATATACACATAGTAAAATACATGATGAAGGTTATAGAGGAGATACTCATAGTAAAATATATCTAAGAAATAATAGAAAAGAAGATATAGGAATAGAATATATCAATGAAAGAATAGAAGAAGAGATATAGGAATAGAGGAAAGGTATATAGGAGATATAGGAGAGCAATAGGACAGGGGACGGAAGGCACTCTAGTGCACTTGTACTCGCCCCTTACTGACCTCTTAGGAATCTTGATAGGTCAACCGTAGATAATCTAAGGGTAAAGTGTTGGGGGTTTGGGGATGACACTATGGAGTCCGGTAATGAGTTCCACGCTTCGACAACTCGGTTACTGAAGTCATATTTTTTACTGTCAAGTTTGGAGCGGTTAATATTAAGTTTAAATCTGTTGTGTGCTCTTGTGTTGTTGTGGTTGAAGCTGAAGTAGTCACCGACAGGCAGGACGTTGCAGCATATGCTCTTGTGGGTAATACTTAGATCTTGTTTAAGGCGTCTTAGTTCTAAACTTTCTAGGCCCAGGATTGAAAGTCTAGTCTCATAGGGTATTCTATTTCGAGTGGAGGAGTGAAGGGCTCTTCTGGTGAAGTATCTTTGGACATTTTCAAGGGTGTTAATGTCTGAGATGCGATATGGGTTCCAAACAGATGAGCTGTATTCGAGGATGGGTCTGGCAAAAGTTTTGTAAGCTCTGGTAAGTAGTGTGAGATTGCCAGAGCAGAAGCTACGTAGGATTAGGTTTACAACTCTTGAAGCCTTCTTGGCTATAATGTTGCAGTGGGCTTTGGCACTTAAATCTTTTGTTATTAGTATACCAAGGTCTTTAACCGAGTGGGGATTATCTGTGATAATTTGATTATTCAGTTCATATTTGGAGTTCAGGTTCTTCTTCCCAATGTGTAGGACAGAGCATTTGCTAGTTGAGATTTGGAGTTGCCATGTGTTAGACCACTCAGAAACAGTGTCAAGGTCTTTTTGGAGAGTAGTTGTGTTATCGGTGGTGTTGAAGAGTTTTACATCATCGGCAAAGAGGACACAGTTGCTTGTGATGTAATCGCAAAGGTCATTGATGTAGAGAATGAAGAGCGTTGGTCCCAGTACACTACCTTGGGGAACACCGCTTTTAACTGGGACGGGGGTGGATATGGTGCTTCCTATTTTGACCACTTGTTGTCTGTTTGATAGGAATGCTGTAATCCAGCTGTGGAGGGATCCTGAGATGCCATAGGATTTGAGTTTTAGGAGTAGTTTGTCATGGACCACTGAATCAAAGGCTTTGCAGAAGTCAATATAAATTGCATCTGTAGATTTCCCTTGATCTAGATGAGTTGTCCATATATTTTTGCAGTGGAGGAGCTGCAGGTTGCAGGATAGTTTTTTTCTGAAACCAAATTGTTTATTAGAGAGCAAATTATTAGTTTCTAAATGGAGAGTAATTGATTTGTTTATAATTGATTCCATGACTTTGCATGGGACGCAGCATAGTGAAATTGGTCTGTAGTTATCTACAAGAGAGGGGTCTCCTTTTTTGAAGATGGGGATGACCATTGCTTTCGACCATAGCTTAGGAAGTGTGCTGGTTCTGAAGGATTTTTCAAAAATTATGCTTAGTGGTTCAGCTATGGCAGAAGAGAGCTTTTTTAGAAAGTATGCACATAGACCATCTGGTCCAACTGATAGAGAAGGTTTAAGGTCACGTAATGCTTTTTCAACTTGGTCTTCAGTGAAGTCTACTTGGGTTAAATCATTGAGGGAGTTTGAGGTGCGATTGATGAAATTGGGGGATGAGCCATTGCTGTTAACAAAGACAGAGCCAAAGAAAGAGTTGAAGAGGTTGGCTTTGGATGAATCATCATGGTATTCTTTGTTGTTGGGTCCTTTGAGAGGTGGGATTGGTCTAGAGTCTTTGAGTTTATTGTTGACAAAGTTGTAGAAAGCTCTATTAGATTTGGTGCGTAGGAGGTTTTCCTCTTGTTTGCTGTAGTAGTTAAGGCATTCTGCTTTTATTTGATTGCAAATGCTTTTATATCGGCTTTTGAAGTTGGAAACTTGTCCTTTTTTGTTTTTCCTCCAGAGAGATTTTTTTCTTGTTTGTAATTTTCTTATTGAGATGGGGAGGTTATTTTTTTTGTTTATGGTACATGTTAGAGGTACATGAAGTCTGATGATAATTTTCATTTCGAGTAGGAATGTGTTGTAGAGGTCATCAGTAGTGTAGCGTTCAGAGAATAGAGTTTTCCAGTTTAATGTTGAGAGGTGGGCTTCAATGAGTTCGTAGTTCGCTTTTTTGAAATTGAATTTTGGTGTTGTATTATTTTGGTGGTTCATAGTGTGGCTTAAGTTGAGACTGAAGTTTATCATGCTGTTTATCATGCTGTTTATCATGTACATGAAGTTTATCATGTACTCCAGTTTATTATTTTTCATTAAATCAATAGTTTCATCAGAGAAAGTGTTCTTCCGTCAGTGCTATAGATGCAGCAAATTCAAAGAATTTGTTCATTTTGTTCTGTAATGTTCATTTTTTCCAAGTGTTACAATTTGATTTGATAGATTAATCTCGAAATCGTTGTTCTCATATGTGGCATATGAATGATAAGTGAATAAATAAATACATCCAAACTTTATTGTGGGTTTAGGACAGTGAAAAGCTACAAAAAATTTTACTAGCTTACTGTGGGGTGGCTTATTGTGTGCATGTGGCGTGATAGTCATGTGACTGGATAGGCGTGGCTTGCTGGCCATGTGACCATGTGGGAGTGGCTTTACAACCATGTGATTGGGGGTGGCTTAAAGGTCATGTGAGTGGGTATGAGTGGCTTACCGACCAAGGTACATTTTTAAATAGGTGCTTGGACTTTTTTTCAGTTGATTAAGTCACATTATTTGAATAGCCACAAAAAGGACAAATGATAGATAGCATTCTTTGTTGAGGAGCACAGTAACATTTTAAGGTTTTGTACTGAGCCCAAAAGATTCAGTATGATAACAGATTAGGCAAGTAGCTCAATTTTCTTTAATTGCTATAAAAGTTCAGTTCTGGATAATGATTAAAATGATTAAAGCATTTATGGGTTAAAACATGCTATTTAATTATTTCCTATTTTAAAAGTGATTAAGGATCATACTATGGTATTAGAGAAGGAAGGACAATAAAAAACTATTAGGTATTTATTAGTGCTGTAATAATAATAATAATAATAATAATAATAATAATAATAATAATAATAATAAACTTACTACCCCCACTGCGCACCCCCTGTAGAGGCAGCAGCTCATCACTGATTTAGGCGAGTATCAAATAAAATAACCATTATCTGCAGCAATAGACATCCAATTACAGTGATACCTTGTCTTACAAACTTAATTGGTTCCGGGACGAGGTTCTTAAGGTGAAAAGTTTGTAAGATGAAACAATGTTTCCCATAGGAATCAATGGAAAAGCGATTAATGCGTGCAAGCCCAAAATTCACCCCTTTTGCCAGGTGGGGTTTCCCATGGAGGGGAGCCTCAGGGGGAATCCCAGCAGCGCAAAAACAGGTGCTTCGCTGGCAACGGAAGTCCGGAGGCGGGGCATCCCAGTGGCAGCGGTGGGTTTGTAAGGTGAAAATAGTTTGTAAGAAGAGGCAAAAAAATCTTAAACCGTGGGTTTGTATCTCGAAAAGTTTGTAAGATGAGGTATCACTGTATTTTAATCCAGATATATCAAAGTTACTCACGCTTTTTCCTTAGAAGTCATCTTATTACCACTCACCTTTACAAATAGCACACAAAATTTGGCAACCAATAGGTGATTTTAGAGTTTCAACTTGCCAACAGTTAATTTGGTGTAGTGGTTATGGCATTAGGCTAGAAATCAGGAGATCTGTAAGATCTAATCCTACCTTAGGCATGAAGTCAGCGGAGTGATTTTGGGCCATTCATGTTTTCTTAGCCCTAGGAAAGATGCAATGGCAAAATACTCCTGAAAATCTCGCCAAGAAAACTGCAGGGATTTGTACAGGCAGTGGCCAGGAATCAACTGGAAGGCACACACAAGAAAGCTGTTCATTTAAATAAAATCCATTTGAATACCCAGGAAAAAAAGTTTCCTAACAGTGAGGGCTGACTGCTAAGCATTCCTTCTATGGAATAAAACAGAAAAGAGGTATGATCTTTTGAATGGACAATTTATTTATAGAGGAGAAGGCTTGCATCCCTAATTCAAATGAATCTTCCTGGTGACCTGTGATGGATTCCTGGGCGTCTGGCATTAGTGCTTATAAGTAGCACATAGCAATTT
The DNA here is from genome assembly GCF_031021105.1 of Erythrolamprus reginae. Lineage (NCBI taxonomy): Eukaryota > Metazoa > Chordata > Lepidosauria > Squamata > Dipsadidae > Erythrolamprus > Erythrolamprus reginae. Next base: position 227,265,552 of record NC_091951.1, on the reverse strand, counting down.
AATAACTTGCTCAATAGCTCCAGCATCATTTCCATCTGTTCCCATTACAATTGGACAGAGTCAAGTTGCTGGTTCAGAAAATCAAATTCTGATTGGCACATTGGCAGGGATCATGCCATCAGTTTTAGTTAACAGAATTTTTCTGCTTCATTGACTCTATTTGCAAAGTTATGTCCCTAAACAGGAAGCACAACCAACCCCTTTAATAATAAGCAGGATTTAATATCATCCTGGCATTGGGGTTGTCACGACTGGCATTAAAGCCAAATAGAGTAGTGATGAAAGTGTATTTGTGGCATCCCAAACAATGACAGATACTTGTTGCCCTTTATCTTCATTTTAGTTTATGTTTTAGTTTATTACGTTTAGGGCTGAAACAGACCTCCAATGTCTATATGACTCAATAAGATGATACTATATAGGAAATGGGTTGGTTAATGTTCTGTCGGGCTCTATGGTAGACTCCTCCCAAAAATTCACAGGTACAAATTTGAGACACACACATGTTTGAAAATTCAAAACAATGTTCTTTATAATGAAAATTCACTTAAACTAAGCCCTCTTTTGGTATAGCAAAGAGCACTCGTCTCCAAACAAACTGGTAATTTGTACAAGTCCCTTATCAGTTCTGTGATACTTAGCTTGCAGCTGTGAGGTAATTCACAGTCCTTCTTCTTTCACAAATGAAACACACTTTGCTCTGGTCTAGTTTCAAAGCAGGGAAAAATCAGCACACAAAAGGTCAAAGTCAGTAAAGCAGTCACGAAACACAACGATCAGATAATCCTCCACAATGGCCAAACCCACAGGCTGCTATTTATAGCAGCCTCACTAATTACCACAGCCCCACACAACCACAGGTGGCCTCATTTTCTTTGATAATAATCTCTCAGTTGTTGTTGCCCATGCATCGCTCTCCGCATGCGTCGCTGTATCATTAACTCTTGTTCTGAATCCAAGGAGGAGCTAGATAATTGATCTCCTTCTGAGCTATCTGCCACACTCTCCTCCTCCCTGTCACTCATGTCTTCTTGGTCAGAGGAGCCTTCATCAGCAGATTCCACCGGGGGCGGGGGGCAAAACAGGCCTGCAGCATGTGGATGTCTCCCCCACATCCACAGTCCTTGGGGCAGGAGCTGGGCCAGAGCTAACCACAACAGTTAATAATAGTCATGATTAATCTTTAGAATGTTGAGGAACATCATGTTTCTTCTACTATAGCTTCAATTCTATTTTTATTTTATTTTCTAATTAATGTAATTAAAATTATTTCTGATTGCTAACTTGAGTAATCAAATTTATGGCACTGCTTTTAATGTCCCTTTTGATTGTGGAGTGTGAAGGGTTTTCTTAAGTTCTGGTCAAGTATCTATTAATTGGGCAACCTGCTATGTTAAATCATAAATAAATTGATACATCAAATACAGTAGGCTTTGTTATAAAACTGATTGATAAGAACATGCAAATGAAAATGTTAAATATGAATTTCTGAAGGTTATTCCCCCCACCCTTAACCCTTTAAAACATATTTCTTGTTACAGAAATACAATATTTTCCTACTCTTGTGTATTTAATAGTAGTACCCATTAACTTCTATTTTTGTAAAAATAATTAGCTTACAAGATAATTCCAAAACGTCTGGGGAATTCCTGAAAGCTTGGCATTTTAACAAATCAGCCATCATTAAAGATAAACCACATTTACATACCATTCAGAAGAAACAATAAAAAAAAGCTAAGAAGGAAACAAAAAGACCAGAATATATCCGCCACAGCAGCCTATATGTAGATAAGCAGGGATTAACTCAAGACAAACATTCAAGCAGAAAACATACCCACGTCAAGGAATTATCAATGAGAAAACAACACCCCCACCAATACGGATAGGGCAAGCTAATGTGTATATAAACAGGGAGCAAACCCCACACTCGCTACCACTGATGATGTTACCTGGTCAGCCAGTGAAAATCTGCAAGCACACAACCATGCTCAAAGAGCACTCAGGGCTGCATAGTATTCCTTACACATGATATGTGTTGTGGTTAGCTCTGGCCCAGCTCCTGCCCCAAGGAATGTGCAGGTGGATGTGGGGGAGATATCCACATGCCGCAGGCCTGTTTTGCTCCCAATGGAATCTGCCGATGAAGCCTCCTCTGACCAAGGCAGCATGAGTGACAGGGAAGAGGGGAGTTTGGCAGACAGGCCAGGAGGCCACCTGTGGTTGGGTGGGACTCCAGTAATTAGGGCTGCTGCTATAAATAGCAGCGTGTGGGTTTGGTCGTTGTGAAAGAGTATCTGATTGCAGTTCTTCAGGAATCCTGGGTTGCTGGTTTCTGGATTTTGCTTATTGATTTTTCACGCCTTTGAAAACAAAGCAGAGCAACGTGTGTGTATGTGTGTGTGTGTGTGTGCGTGTGTGTCTCACTTCATTGGAAGAAGAAGGGGTTTGAAGTTTCTTCACAGCTGTTAGCTAAGTACTTAATGACTGCTTAAGGTTAATGGTACAGACTACCCGGTTGTTTTGGGACGAGTGCTCTTTGCAATACAAAAAGAATGCTAAGTTTATTTTGAATTTTGTGATAAAGAACATTGTTTTGAATTTTCAAACGTGTGTGTGTCTGAAATTTGTACCCTTGAATTTTTGGGAGGCTCCTACCAGAGAGCCCGGCAGAACAATATGGAACTTTGAAAATGATCTTCAGTATCATCATTTGTTTACATTGTCCTGTTCTATACAGTAGACTTAGATAGAATCTATATGGTTAGATTATCTCCAAAGATTAGCAGGCTAGAACCAATATACCCATACATAAATAAAGTTATTTCAGACACTCAAGGCTACCAACAGCCAAATGACTTATCTGGGTTTAATTCTGAGAACTTGCTATACAGAACAAGGGGGCACAATCTGAGGTTAGATGGGGGAAAGATCAGAAGCAATGTGAGAAAATATTATTTTGCTGAAAGAGTAGTAGATGCTTGGAACAAACTTCCAGCAGACGTAGTTGGTAAATCCACAGTAACTGAATTTAAACATGCCTTGGATATAAACATAGATCCATCCTAAGATAAAATACAGGAAATAGTATAAGGGCAGAGTAGATGGACCATGAGGTCTTTTTCTGCCGTCAATCTTCTATGTTTTTAAAATACAGTATAAGATCTTCTTGAAGACCACTGGCTGAGTTTCTCCAGATGATGCAATTTTAATTTTATCTCTTGCACGTGGCATTAGCAAATCATGATGCTGCATTTATGAGTTATTTAGAGTTTTAGTTTCGTGTTTCATAATACATTTCAATCTGATTGTATTAAATCAATAAAAGGTTTTTTGATACGATGCCAAACCCATTCTTGCTGCAGCTTCATTAATAGCATATTGAGTAAGAACAACGTTTTCCAACTTCTGAATACGCCAGCAAACATGTTTGCTCTGGAACAATTCTGAACAGGGCCAGCAGAGAACCATCACTGATAAAGAGTGAGAGATATGCCACACACCGAGAGAGCTCTCGTGAAATTGAGCCCCAGCTGCTTTACTGTAATTCCTATTTACAGAATTTTTGTTTTTTAAAAAAAACAGAGTGCAAAGATTATTAGAGAAAAGACCAATTTAAATGTGTCATCTTTCAGATGTGCTGCAAACTGACACTTTAAAGAGTTGTAATCTTATCACGTGTGGGGGCACCATATTCAGAAATTTTGGACTGGCTGGGCTGTCATGAGAAACCAGATTCACTCCTATTTCCTTCACATATATTTTCTTTATGGCACTGTTTTAGAACAATGCAGATATATCTCCCCTCTGAAGCAATCTTCAATAGGGAGTACAGTGTGGGCAGTAATGGGCAGCCAAAATTTTTACTGCCACACTGTGGGTGTGGCTTATTTTGTGGGCATGGCTTGATGGTCATGTGACTGGGCAGGAGTGGCTTGCCGGCCATGTGACCAGGTGGGAGTGGCTTGAATGGTCATCATTAAGTCCTCGACTTACAACTTCACCAGTGTCTCTCTTTGGGGTGACAATTTGCTTCGTGTTTCCCACGCTCTCTTTCCTGGGTCGCCCCCTGCTTCAGGCTGGGTAGCTAGGCGAATGGGTGCCGATCAGCTGTTGAGAAAATGGGCCACCTGCAACTCCTGCCGGTGCTGGTCTCCCTGCCGTTTTCCGAGGAGGAGCAGGAGCTCACATTAGAGAACCATCTTTCAGCTGTGGCGAGGGGGACGTTTGCCCAGGTTCACCTGGTGCACCAGTTGCGGCCCTATTTGGACCGGGAGTCACTGCTCACAGTCACTCATGCCCTCATCACCTCGAGGTTCGACTACTGTAATGCTCTCTACATGGGGCTACCTTTGAAAAGTGTTGGGAAACTCCAGATCGTGCAGAATGTAGCTGCAAGAGCTATCATGGGCTTCCCTAGGTTCGCCCATGTTACTCCAACACTCCGCAGTCTGCATTGGTTGCCGACCGGTTTCCGATCACAATTCAAAGTGTTGGTTATGACCTATAAAGCCCTTCATGGCATCGGACCAGAATATCTCCGGGACCGCCTTCTGCCGCACGAATCCCAGCGACTATTTACGTCCCACAGAGTTGGCCTTCTCCAGGTCCCGTCGACTAAACAATGTCGTTTGGCAGGACCCAGGGAAAGAGCCTTCTCTGTGGCGGCCCCGACCCTATGGAACCAACTCCCCCCAGATATCAGAGTTGCCCCCACCCTCCTTGCCTTTCGTAAGCTCTTAAAAACACACCTCTGTCGTCAGGCATGGGGGAATTGAAATATTCCCTTCCCCTAGGCTTATAAAATTTATGTATGGTATGACTGTATGTATGACTGATCTCTTAAATTAAGGTTTTTAGATTTTTTAATATTAGATTTGTTTACGTTGTCTTTTTACTGTTGTTAGCCACCTCGAGTCTGCGGAGAGGGGCGGCATACAAACAAACAAGCAAACAAACAAATAAACAAACAAACAAACAAACAAGAGGATGGGAGTGGGGGATAGTCAGCTGGAGCTGGGCACACAGCTTCATTTCTGCCGGTGGAACTGCGTTCCACCCCGTCCTGCCTACTGGCCACCCTTGTGTGTGTGGAATCCTGACCAAATCTTGCAGACGTTTTCTGTTTTGAAAAAGGTAATCAAAAGCATTCGAAACTTGCTCAATTTTGTTTACTTATTTCTGATTTTGTCAGCAATAGTTGGGAGTGAGCAAAAATATTTTATTGACTCACAAACATAATTGCCCCTACTGAACGATTGGTTTATTATTAAAAGGTTTGGGATTGCAAGATATCATGACCTGATCTTTGGAATAAGGCCATGGAGTGAATTAATGAAAAAATGACGGTAGGAAGTTGGATATATTTGATGCTATCTTTTATTCCCTGTGGATTCTGGAAAAAACAGCAATATAAAATTTGTGGCATAGATTGTATTTGAACAGTTGTAATCCAATACATTTAGAATGTAGCAGATTGTGGGGAAGGCGATTTTGTGGGCCCGACTCCCACATGATTTCAAAATTTTATTTATTTATTTATTTATTAGATTTGTATGCCGCCCCTCTCCACAGACTCGGGGTGGCTAACAACAGTAAAAAGACAATGTAAACAAATCTAATATTAAAAGTAATTTTAAAAAACCCAATTTAAAGAACCAATCATACATACATCCGCCTCGAGTCTGCGGAGAGGGGCGGCATACAAATTCAATAAATAATAATAAATAATACAAACATACCATGCATAAATTTTATAAGCCTAGGGGGAAGGGAATATCTCAATTCCCCCATGCCTGACGACAGAGGTGGGTTTTAAGAAGCTTACGAAAGGCAAGGAGGGTGGGGGCAACTCTGATATCCGGGGGGAGTTGGTTCCAGAGGGTCGGGGCCACCATAGAGAAGGCTCTTCCCCTGGGTCCCACCAAACAGCATTGTTTAGTCAACGGGACCCGGAGAAGGCCAACTCTGTGGGACCTAACTGGTCACTGGGATTCGTGCAGCAGAAGACGGTCCCGGAGATATTCTGGTCCGATTCCATGAAAGGCTTTATAGGTCATAACCAACACTTTGAATTGTGACTGGAAACCGATCGGCAACCAATGCAGACTGTGAAGTGTTGGTGTGACATGGACATATTTAGGAAAGCCCATGATAGCTCTCGCAGCTGCATTCTGCACGATCTGTAGTTTCCGAACATTCTGCAAAGGTAGCCCCATGTAGAGAGCATTACAGTAGTCGAGCCTCAAGGTGATGAGGGCATGAGTGACTGTGAGCAGTGACTCCCGGTCCAAATAGGGCCTCAACTGGTGCACCAGGTGGACCTGGGAAAATGCCCCCTTCGCCACAGTTGAAAGATGTTTCTCTAATGTGAGCTTCTCTTTAGCAAGTAATTGGTAGACTGACAAAGGAACTGTCTTTCAGAAAACCAATCCTTTAAAAATACCAGCTTTTTCTCTCTATATCCAGCCATCCTAGACCAGAGGTAATGCGATTACTAGGAATAAAAGCACAAACACTGAATATTTGGAATAAATCCCTGTTAGTGTCTTAGCACCATATTTAATTGTCGATGCATTACATTGTAATTGCAGGCCTATTTAGCAAATAGGTAGGCTTGCAAGTCAGAGCATAAAGGATATCTCAACCTGTTTTGCTGGAAGATTTGAAAAAGCAGGACTCTTCGGCTGTACACACTGTCTTCCAGAAGGTATTAACATTAGCTCTGCATTAGCTCTCTGGCAAGCTTTGGGATGGAAATGTTTTGAAAGAACTGGACTCTCTCCCTTTTTACTCAGCATCCTTAATGGGCTTGGAAAGTATCAGGTTGAGGCCATGGCTTGACTTGTGCAGGATGTATACTGTTTCAAACTTCACCTGCAGAAGCCCCTGAATCAATGGGTTTGTATCCGTGGTGAATTTGGAAAGATGCATAAACCCATGTCTGATTTCTTGCTCCTGGTGATATTCAGAATAGCATGGCTTAACCTGCCTTGCATACCTGAAACCCCAATTGGATACTAGAACAGAAGCAGGATAGGAAATGGCAGTAGGGACAACATTGTACTTTTATAATTTTCTTTTATTTTTACTTACTTACTTACTTACTTACTTACTTACTTACTTACTTACTTACTTACTTACTTACTTAGTCTAGTATGTATTTGTAATATACCATATTTTTGAGTATAAGATGTACTTTTTTCCTCCCTAAAAGAAGCTGATAAATTCGGTGCGTCTTATACTCTGAATATACTCCCCCACCCCAATCCTAACTTCCCAGCTCTTATCTTGCAGGTTCTTTCATTGTTTCTCTCTGCAAAGAATGTTTTGCAAGCCCCAAGTCTTAGCAGGATTTTTTTTCATTGCTCTAACTTGCTCTGAATAAGTTTCTTTCCAGGCCTAACAAGGTGCTAACGATGTTCTCAGCTCTTACTAGCTTGCAAGCTCTTTCATTGTTACTCTCTGCAAAGAGTGTTTTCCACGCCATAAGTCTTTGCAGGGTTTGTTTTTTTCATTGATCTAACTTGCTCCCAATGTTTCTTTCCAGGTGCTAATGATGTTCCCAGCTCTTACTGGCTTGCAAGCTCTTTCATTGTTAGTCTTTCCAAATAAGGTTTTTTTCAAAGCCCTAACCAGGGGATTAGCCGAAGCTGACCAGACTAAGGACGCTAGCCTGATGAATACAGTATCTGGTAAGCAGATTCTTTTCCCTGTTTTCCTCTCCAAAAACTAAGGTTTACTTATACTTCAGTGTGTCTTATACTCTGAAAAATATGGTACCTAGATTGTTTATATACAAAAGATGTGTACTGTACTGATAAGAGGGAACATTAAACAGGGACAGTAGACATGCTGGTGTGCTTAAGCATGCCCCTTACTGACCTCTTAGGAATCAGGTGAAGTCAACAGTGGACAGTGTAAGGGTAAAGTTTTGGGAGTTTGGTGGTGAAACCACAGAGTCAGTTAGTGAGTTCCAGGCATTAACTACTTTGTTGCTAAAGTATTTTCTACAATCAAGTTTTGGGCAGTTCACTTTGAATTTGTATCTATTGTGTGCTGGTATATTGTTGTGGTTCAAGCTGAAGTAGTGGTTGACAGGAAGAACGTAGCAGATAATTTTATGAGCTATGTTTAGGTCATGCCGAAAGCGACGTAGTTCTAAGCTTTCTAAGCCCAGGATTTCAAGTCTGGTTGTGTAAGATATACTGTTGCGAGTAGAGGAGTGGAGGACTCTTCTAGTAAAGTATCTCTGGACACTTTCTAATGTATTTATGTCCAATATGTGGTATGCAATATGTGATATGCGGTGTGAGTTCCATTTTCTGCCAGTTCAAGGATAGAAAGCATTTTAACTGAGCTTGGGACTCTCTGGATCTCTGAACTGCCTATTAATCTGTTTTTCATTGCCTTCCATGCGGTAGGTATTTGTAAGGTGAAACATAGAATTGTGTTGTTGTTTTTTTGTGTTGTGTTCTTTTTTGTGTTGTTTTTGAAACATAGAATTATGGCTGGATGCTTCATTGTTGCTCTTACAGACAACAAAGATTATTGCTCATTTCCACAAATATCTTCCATTCTTGGTGACACCCAATGGGAATATTTGTTGTAAGGATTCTGTATACAGTATTTCTTTCTTGGAGTGCTGAAGAAATATAATAAATTACCGTATATATGCACATCTCTGTTCAACAGTTCTATTATGCTCCTGGGCAGTGTGACTTTGTTTTCCTGGTAAAGTGTAATCAAACTGTATGGGGGGACATAGGGACATGCCACACTGTATTAAATATAGCAATTTGTAGTAGCACATACATCAACATTCATTCATTCATTCATTCATTCATTCATTCATTCGTTTATTTATTTATTTATTGGATTTGTATGCCGCCCCTCTCCGGAGACTTGGAGCGGCTTTTGCAACAATTTTGGCTGCTTCTGCAAGCTCAAATTAACACTGATGATTGCTTGCTTTGGATCAGCCACTGGCAGTAGTTTCTCTGCCAATTTGCCAAATTCATCATCACTCAAGGGTGTGGGATTTGTTAATTGGCAAACTGCTGCTGTTTACACTGATGAAAGATGCTGGAGATCGGATTTCTTTATATCCAGTTCTAACACATTTAATGTCTGAAAACAACTGGTGATGATGTCACCAAGTTTAGGTAATGAAACATCTGCAAAAACCACCACCACAAGTTCAAAGAGTACCAAGGACACCTCATTTCAACCCTTTTTGAATGTTCTCCTTTTCTGAACATCTCTCCCTCTTTCATCTATGCATATTCCCTTGCACGTCTATGATTCTGTATGTCTGCATTCACACATACTTTACCCAATTCATGCATCAAACAATTTGATCTCTTATTCACAAATGGTGAGTATATTAGTCTTTCCTGGATTGAAGGTACACTCACCCAGGTAACATTAGGTATTTTGCTGCTTTGAAGGTCTTCTTGTACTTTAAATTTAAATGTGCTTTAGGGAGTCGATCAAGCACAACCAGCATTGCTTAAGCAGGTTTCAGTGAGGTTGTGAGAATGGTGTCCTCTTCTGAAGGTCATGGCACTCTACTTACAGGTCGCCCGCAGAATCCCTTGTGGACTTCCTTGCAGGAAGTTGTCCCTTGACAATCTCATGGCTTTATTTTGCCTGGAGAAACTGTTAGCTTGGGCATCATGCTGGGCTGTGAGTTTTTGCCCCTGGATCATCCCTGCTGTTTTATGGAGGCATGTTAATCTGCCATATTTTCATGGCATTAATTTCTTTCTAAGATGTCAAATGCAACACACTGTTTCCTGCCATGAACCTGCTTGGGGGTGCCTGCAGTATACTAACTTGGGAATATTTTTTATTGCACACATTAAATTCTGCTGCTCTGACTTCTGATAACAAGAATGTAGCAAAAACAACCCTTTAAAAAGCAAAGTATATTTTTTTAGCTCATTCTTTCAGTTTAACATCATCCTTACTACGGCTATAAAAAGCTATAAGCCAGCACTCTTACCTATTTTTCACTATTCCAGCTGAGCCTTGTGCTTGCCAGGAGGCATTTAATTACACCACATCCATGATTTATTAGAAATTAACTTTCATCTCTCTTTTTTCATACACTGAACCTTTTATTTTTGCACTCTGAAACTGATTTGCCTCAGGAAATGTGACTGGGTTTATCAGGGGTTTATAAACTAGAAAACCTTTTATATTTTTTCCCAAACTGTTGCAGAGATATATTACTAATACATGACAAATGCTTGCAGGTCTGATTCACATTTAATAGAAAAAACACATTTTTGTTAAATGAATCACCCTGCATGGGATCCAGGTTTTATGCACTAGCTACAGTTTGTTGTGGCATCTGGGTGGATGGACACAGCAAGCATATAGTGAAAGGTCTGGAATACTAACGATAGTATGGAAGTCCGCATGTTCCCTATCCAACTTGTACATTTTAGCTGATGAAAAGTAATATACCAACATTTAGGTAAATTTTTGAATAAGAGAAGCAGTGTTTGTAAACGAATAATAATGCCCTTCCTGAATGCAGTATAATTATTGTGAAAGTTTAAGGAATGAATTAATTAGTCTTTTGCATCAACCTTTGCTAAAGATGGTATTAAAACAATTACTGGAGGAAACAGGATTACTGAAGAGAGAAAAGGATTAGTAAAGATAAATGACTAGGCAAGATCCATTGATTAATGTAGCTAAGGAAGGACTATGATTCAATCACTCACAACAGAAGTCTGATGAAAATTAAGAGCTTTATGGACCACATGGTATGGGATTTCTTCTATACCATCCGCCCCAAAGATTTTGTCATTGGAATAATTAAGGCTGACCTGATGGAAGACCTGAAATCCAGCATGCCCCCTTCCTTGCTTTGTTACCATAAGAAAGTACATAAATAACAAACACCCATAATGTTGAATTCTATAAATCCTCAACCATCAGGAGATAGAGCAGAATTAAACTTTTGTTGAGTTCCAAGGTTGGAATGGAGCATGTTCATCAATAATAGATAGGTAGGTAGGTGTTCTGCCGGGCTCTCTGGTAGAAGCATCCCGAAAATTCACAGGTACAAATTTCAGACACACACACGTTTGAAAATTCAAAACAATATCCTTTATCACAAAATTCAAAAGAAACAAAACACCCTTTTTGTATTGCAAAGAGCACTCTTCCCCAAAACAACCTTGTTGGCTGTACAAGTCCCTTAATCAGTCCTTAAGTACTTAGCTAGTAGCTGTGAAGAAATGTCACAGCCCTCCTTCTTCCCACGAAGTGAAATATACACACAATTTACTCTGCTTTGGTGTCAAAGGCATGAAAAATCCACAAAGTTCAGACACAGCGAGGCACGATCCTGAAGAACTGCGATCAGATAATCTTCCACAACAGCCAAACTAGCACGCTGCCATTTATAGCAGCAGTTCTAATTACTGGAGCCCCACCCAAACACAGGTGGCCTCTCTTATCTTCTGTAATATTTCCTCAATTGGTCTCTTCGATGCATAAGTTTGCGTGGGTCTAACACTTTGTCATCCGAATCGACTGAAGATAATGGTGATTGGCTTCCTGGGCTGTGTGCCAAGCCCCCTTCTTCCAAGTCACCCCCACCTTCTTCGTCCGAGGAAACTGCACTCCCTGACTCTGCCGGCAATAAAACAGGCCTAGGACATGTTGACGTTTCCCCTGCCTCCACCTCCACATTCCCTGCGGCAGGAGGTGGGCTAGAGCCAACCACAACAGTAGGTATGTAGATAGGTAGGCAGGCAGGTAGACTGACAGACTGATTTGCTGACTGACAGATAGACAGCGTTGTGGTTATTTTATTCAGGGCTTGATCAAGTTATCCTACTAAGAGGACAAAAAAAAAGTTGAATCTTCCCATTCCATGTGCAGCAGCCCTAGTGGGGGACCAATATCATCTCCTTCTAATATACAGAATTTTCTGCACATGCAGAAAGCCAGTTAATAAGATGCAGGTTAATTTACATTGGGCAGAATCCAGTAATAAGATCTTACTGTGTCCTGAATCTGCTATTAGAAAAGACAACCTCATTCTGACTAGCAACAGAAGCCTGTCCCAATTATACAAGTGTTGGTACTACTCTGTTACCAATGTTAATTATCTTTTTATAGAATGACAAATACTGTTATCTTGCCTGGTTAAAACATCCATTTTCAAAGAAGGCATTTGTTAATGTACTACCCTAACATTGTTTTTAAATTCCTCACTGAAATATGGAATATGGAAATATAAAAAGGCCTTAAACAAGCTGGAGCAATGATATCAGCAAGTATTGGGGGCTGAATTGGCAAAAGAAAGCTCACAACTGTATTAGTTCGAAACATGCAGAAGAGGTCTTCATCCTGCAGTAGATAGGCAATGGCTAAAACGATGATGATTTCAGAATAGTTTATTAGGTTTATTTTTTTCTTATGTAAGAATAACTTGTATCAATATCACAACTACCGTATATTAAAAGACCATTTATATGTAACATATATTGTAATTCATATTTTAAAATGTAATCCAATGCAATAGATCAGAGGTATCAAACCCTGTGATAAATTGCTAAACTGGATGTGGGCGTGGCCAGCACATGACACATCTGACCACGGGTGGGCAGCAGGCAGGACAGGGTGGAATGCAGTTCCACCAGCAGAAATGTAGCTGTGTGCCCACTCCAGTTGACCGGTGGCAGTTATTTCCGGGATTACCGGTCTTCGCTGGGCTCTCCTTTTCCCCCCTGCTGCTGTGTCTGCGTTCCTTGCTTTTTTCCTCTTTCCTCCTTCCTGGCCTTGGATGAGCTTCCCTCTCTCCTGCCTGGCTCCCCTCCAGCCTCCCAAAGCCAGGAAGGAGGAAAGAGGAAAAAAGCAAGGAACGCAGACACAGCAACAGCAGGGGGAAAAAAAGAAGAGCTGAGCTGAGCCACGCCAAAGTGGTCTGGGCTGCGGTCTTTTTCCCCTTGCAAAGCCCTCACTCCGCCCACAGATGAGATGAAAAGGCATAGTGTGGCAATAATAACCATGTAACTCTCCCTCGGCTATCTGATATTTTTAAATCCCCCCCATCTTATCCTCCTCCTCGGAAAGCGGCAAGGAAACCTGCACTGGCAGGAGTTGCAGGGGGCCCAATTCCTCCCCCCTCTTTTCTCAACAGTTGATCAGCACCCGTTCGCCTAGCTACCCAGCCTGACTGGGGGCGATCCAGGAAGGAGAGTGCAGGAAACGCGAAGCAAATTGTCACCCCAGCGAGCGACACTGGTGAGGTTGTAAGTTGAGGACTTAACAGTTCACTTGAACAATGATGACCGTTCAAGCCACTCCCACCTGGTCACATGGCCTGCAAGCCACTCCTACCCAGTCACATGACCATCAAGCTACACCCACAAAATAAGCCACACCCACAGTGTGGCAGTAAAAAAAATTGGCAGCCCATTACTGCATCTGACCTGCAATAGATCTAACCTAACCAACAGATCAATGGTGTGAATTAGTACAGAGTAGTTTCTGATGGCTGATTTTAATCACATCCAATTAGATATCTTAATGTAGCCCGATTGGAAAAATCTTCTTGTTTATAGTTTTGGATCTGGTATGGTTCCCCTCTCAAAAGAGGGCAATAACATGGAGATATCCCAGGATTTAGACACAATTTTGAATGATATCCTTTAATAAAACTATCTTTATACGAACCATGAGGTTGCAAATGTGATAAAATGTGTGATGTGGCACCATGATGCAAAGTTCAGTCTTTTGTATTTGTGCCCCAACATTGTTCTCCTCGGGAATCTAAGTTGTTTGGTGTGTAATGTATTTGCCCTTCCTTGTTCCACTTCTGCAAGTGCCCATAGTATGTTAGAGTAATGAGAGGAGTATGTTAGCCTTTCTAGAGACTCCTTTCTAGAGCAGACATATGCGGACTCAGTTATTGATATTATACTACTGAAAGTGCAAATGCTGAGTATCTTCCCCTGAATAAATGCGATGAGATTAGTCCAGTGCTTCCCAAACCTGAGTAAATTATTTAAAATTGGGTAAAAGTGATTTTTCTTTGGATAATGAATTCGCTAATGGTTTTTCAGAGCAGGAGGCTCCAACCTTGGCAACTTTAAGACTTGTGGACTTCAACTCCCAGAATTCCTCAGCCACCAAAGCTAGCTGAGGAATTCTGGGAGCTGAAATCTACAAGTCTTAAAGTTGCCAAGGTTGTAAATCCCTGTTTCCAAGTAAATGGTTTGAACCTAGGTCAAGCAGTCAGTGCAAAATATTATTTGTAGGAAAAAAGAACCATCTGGAGTCTTTCTGGTTAACAACTCACAGCAACTATCCTATATTAGCCAGGGAGGCTGAGATGCAATTAGTGTTCCCTCGATTTCTGCGGGGGATGAGACCGCCTGCGAAAGTCGAATTTCCGCGAAGTAGAGATGCAGAAGTAAATATACCATTTTTGGCTATGGACAGTATCACAAGCCTTCCCTTAACACTTTAAACCCCTAAATTACCATTTCCCATTCCCTTAACAACCATTTACTCACCATTATTACTGGTACTCACCATTGAATAAGACACTTAGTGATCCTGATATTTATAAACATAATTATTTATTAACAATAATTATTTTTTTTGTTATTTATTTGCAAAAATTATTAGTTTGGCAATGACATATGATGTCATCGGGTGGGAAAAAACGTGGGATAGGAAAAAAAACCACGAAGTATTTTTTAATTAATATTTTTTTAAAAACCGTGGTATAGGCTATTTGCGAAGTTCGAACCCGCGAAAATCGAGGGAACACTGACTTGCTGTTTCCAAGTACCTATATATATGAAGTAAGATTTTCCATTCAGACTTTCATAAAGAGCACATAGCAAAACTGTTTGCTGAATCCTGGTTTTGGGTAATGAAGGAAAATGTTTTAGAAGGACTGTCCTTCTCTATTTGCTTGTCTTTTCTTACAATTATTACAATTAGAGTATTTGTATCTACTTTCTCATTGAATGATCACACCACTTTTTAGTGGAAATAGGCAGAGCGCATGTTATTAATTGTATGTGCATAATTTTAAATGCTGTGGCGAGGGGGGTGTTTGCCCAGGTTCGCCTGGTGCACCAGTTGTGGCCCTATCTGGACCGGGACTCACTGCTCACAGTCACTCATGCCCTCATCACCTCGAGGTTCGACTACTGTAATGCTCTCTACTTGGGACTACCTTTGAAAAGTGTTTGGAAACTTCAGATCGTGCAGAATGCAGCTGTGAGAGCAATCATGGGCTTCCCCAGGTATGCCCATGTTACACCAACACTCCGCAGTCTGCTTTGGTTGCTGATCAATTTCTGGTCACAATTCAAAGTGTTGGTTATGACCTATAAAGCCCTTCATGGCATCGGACCAGAATATCTCCGGGACCACCTTCTGCCGCACAAATCCCAGCGACCAGTTAGGTCCCACAGAGTTGGCCTTCTCCGGGTCCCGTCGACTAAACAATGTCGCTTGGCAGGACCCAGAAGAGCCTTCTCTGTGGCGTCCCCAACCCTCTGGAACCAGCTCCCCCCAGAGATTAGAACTGCCCCCACCCTCCTTGCCTTTCGTAAAGTTCTTAAGACCCATCTCTGCCGTCAGGCATGGGGGAACTGAGACATCTCCCCCAGGCCTATACAGTTTATACATGGTATGTTTGTGTGTATGTTTGCTTTTAATAATGGGGTTTTTAGTGTTTTTTAAATTATTAGATTTGTTCTTATATTTTCTTTGTTATTGTTGTGAGCCGCCCCGAGTCTACGGAGAGGGGCGGCATACAAATCTAATAAATAATAATAATAATAATAATAATAATAATAATAATAATAATAATAATAAATTAATATGCAGATGCTCGCTGGCAACTGACAAATGGTTAGTGTAGTCCATTGGTGGTATATAAAAAAGTAGGCTATCTTCATACATTAGGCTAAGCTTGTTTAGAATTTTTGTGACTTGGGATTATTCAAATCTTCCCAACCAGTTCAATGTATAAATAAAAAAATGAGTTCCATTGATCCCCAATTGAAGAATGTTATGCAAACACATCCAATGTATTGTGTGAACTCAGGAAATTGCATTAATAATGTCAACCTTGGGCTCATTAACCTTGGATTAGAAATTTGTGCAACACATAGCTGCAGGGTTCATTGATCTCAGTTTTTTGATGTTGCAGATGCAGATGGGATCCTAATTCTTAGAAGGCAAACTAATGTTCTGCCTTCATTATTAGGACCTATGACCCCTCAGTCATGGGCAAAACACTAACTTGTGATGCCACAAAGGCTACGGGATGTAATTGCAAAGTAGGGTAAAAGTGCATTGCCACATTACGCCTGAAAAGATGTGAAATTAAATTATCTAATTGTGAATTTGACAAAATGACTTCAGGGACTTTTTTGGAAATCCTGGGCCACCTACCCTGCACCGGCAGGGAGAGTACAAGGAGGGAGAAGAGGAATTTGCGCCGTTTGCTTCAGCTTTGGCGCCATGCAGGATTGTATTTGCTGGAAATAAGGTGAGTCACGAACCCAGCCAGAGGGAATGATGTTGAAATGCCATTCCGAGCTTCTAAGAAAGAGGTAGGTGACTTTCTGCAGGCTGTGCGCAATCCTAAATAAGGTCTCAGGTCAGGAAGCGGTGCAATCCATCAAAAAAAGGAAATAGAAACATAGAAGATTGACGGCAGAAAAAGACCTCATGGTCCATCTAGTCTGCCCTTATACTATTTCCTGTATTTTATCTTAGGATGGATATATGTTTATCCCAGGCATGTTTAAATTCAGTGACTGTAGATTTACCAACCACGTCTGCTGGAAGTTTGTTCCAAGCATCTACTACTCTTTCAGTAAAATAATATTTTCTCACGTTAATTCTGATCTCTCCCCCAACTAACCTCAGATTATGCCCCCTTGTTCTTGTGTTCACTTTCCTATTAAAAACACTTCCCTCCTGAACCTTATTTAACCCTTTAACCTATTTAAATGTTTCGATCATGTCCCCCCTTTCCCTTCTGTCCTCCAGACTATACATTCATTAAGTCTCAGTAGAGGTGAGGCTGCTGGACAGGAGCAGTATTTTTCTCCCAGACAAACAACCCATCTCACTCCCACCCGGGATTTTAGAGGCCTTCATTTCCTCTTCAATCACCTTAAGCCTATTGCAGAGCTTCTACTCTCAAGCAGGGTAGGTTAGCCTAGTTCTGAAGTGGCTCCACACGTAAGGTAAACCACCTCACATCTGAGTGAATTTGCCCTCTTTCCCCCTCAAGAAAGACCTCCTAACGACAGCTCTCCTTACGCCCCCGCAGGTTGGTTGGCAGATGCGGCGCGGCTCCTCGCCCGCGACAACAAAAGGGACGTGAGGGAAAGCAAGCCGCCTTCTGCCCTGACGCGCCCTTTTTCTTCCTGAATCCAAGGGCGGCTCCGGGTTGGGAGGCCGGCAGGCAGGCAGGGCGTCACGTGCCGGCAGGCGGCGCTACGGCTGCTCCGCGGCAGCTATGCTGCTGCCGCCGTCGCCGCCTCCGACGCCTCAGTCCCAGTTTTAGGGCATCCACCGGCGTCGCCTCGCGCTGGGGAGCGGCCGCCCCGGGAGGAAGGATGCTCCGGCGGGTCCGCCGGCGGCGGCGGCGGCGCAGGAGACGGGACTCGTCGGGGGCCGCGCGCCTTTTGTAGCCGAAGCCTCCGCCTTCTTCTTCTTCTTCTCCATGGCGAGCGGGGCGGCGAAACCCCCCGCCAGGTTTGAGCGGCGTGGCCCGGCTTGGAGGAGGAGGAGACGGACGGAGGCGGCCGGGCTCGAGGGCGGCCGGGCCCGTTTCGACTCCCGCCGGCTCGCTGCACCTTAAAGGGAAGCGCTTACAGCAGTTAGCGCCATGGCCGAGATGGAGCGTCCGGAGGAGGCGGCCCGGCTCTGGCGAGACGACGCCCTGCGCGCCAGGAAGCTGCAGAGCAACCTCCAGCAAATGGAGCTCGAGCTGAGCGGCCCGGAGACACCGCCGAAGCTGAAATCCTCGCCGCTGCAGCAACAACAGCCGCCTCCGACCTCGCCGCTGGAGGCGTTGAATCTGAGCGGCCGCGGCCTGGATGAGCTGCCGGAGGGCTTGTGCGCTGCCGTGGGCGGCAGCCTGAGCGTCCTGTCGTTGCGGAGGAACCGACTAGCTCATCTGCCCTCGGCCGCCGCCCTTCGGCACCTGGGCCGCTTGGCCGAACTGGACCTCAGCCACAACCGCTTGCGCTGCCTGCGCGACGACGGCCAGGCGCTGGCTCTCCTGCGCGGGCTGCGTAAGCTCAACCTCAGCCACAACCAGCTGGGAGCCGAAGGGACGCTGCCCGGCGGCCTGGGCGAACTGCAGCAGCTGGAGGAGCTGGACCTGAGCTTCAACCGCCTGAGCCACCTGCCTGCTGAGGCCCTGGCCCACCTGCGACAGCTCCGCACCCTGGACGTGGACCACAATCAGCTCTCGGCCTTCCCTCGAGCCCTGCTGGAGCTGGACACCCTGGAAGAGCTGGATTGCTCGGGCAACCGGCTCTTGCAATCCCTTCCAGAGGGCATCACGGCTCTTCGGCACCTGAAAATCCTCTGGCTCAGCGGCACCGGCTTGGCGGCCTTGCCCGAGGGCTTGTGCCATCTGGGCACCCTTGAGAGTCTCATGCTGGATGGGAACCGCCTGAGCGTCCTGCCTGCTGGTTTTGGCGGCCTGCAGCGTCTCAAAATGCTGAACCTCTCGTCCAACTTGCTGGCTGATTTCCCGGCCGCTGTGCTGGCCCTTCCTGGCTTGGAGGAGCTCTACCTCAGTCGCAACCAGCTTACCCTGCTGCCCGCTGGGCTTTGCCAGCTTTGCCAACTCCGCACGCTTTGGCTGGACAACAATCGCATCCGCTACCTGCCCGATTCCATAGTCAAGCTTCATCAGCTGGAGGAACTGGTCCTTCAGGGAAATCAGATCGCCATCCTTCCAGAGGGGTTTGGCCAGCTCAGCCGCGTGAGTCTCTGGAAAATCAAAGACAACCCTTTGATCCAGCCCCCCTATGAGGTCTGTATGAAAGGCATCCCTTACATAGCTGCCTATCAGAAGGAACTGGCTCACTCTCAGCCTGCCCTTAAGCCCCGTCTCAAACTAGTCCTCATGGGCCTGAAAAATGCAGGCAAAACTCTGCTTAGGAAGTGCCTCATGGAGGAAGAGGAAGAGGAGCAGGCAGAGCTGTCTTTCGGTTCAGTTAATAAAAATTTTGAAAGAACCCAAAGCAGGGGGTGCTTCATACAACCCCTGAGAGATATGCCCCAACCCCTGCCTCCAAAAGCACAGCCCAACCACTGTCCCATTGTGGAACAGCCTGAGGCTTTCCCTTTGTCTGTCTCGCCTCTGAAATGTTCCTGCTTAGGATATAACCCCACTGAGAAGAGGGATGTGTTTAGTCAGTCCCCCAAAGTTATTAGTCAGACCCAGGCGGGAGGCTCGGCTGCTGAGCAGCAGGATGATATCCCATTGCCTCCCTCAATTAAAATACATAGAGAAACCTGCTTGGGGAATTATCCCTTGAGGCCTCCAGGCTCACACGTAACAGGGTTGCCAGGCAGCAGCAAAGGTATTGAAGTGGCAGACTGGACAGCAGATGTGGAGAGAAGCCTAACCTTCATTGTATATGAGCTGGCAGGAGACCCAAGTTACGATGTGATCCAACCGTTCTTCCTCTCCCCTGGAGCCCTCTATGTGTTGGCAGTAAATCTGAGCACTTACATGCCACAGTGTTTTTATCCTTCTGTGGGACACTTCCTTCACTGGCTGGGGGCAAAGGTGCCTCACGCTGTGGTGTGTATGGTGGGAACCCATGCAGACTTGTGTCCTGAGCGGGAGGTGGAGGAAAAATGTTTAGACATCCACCGCCAAATTGCCTGGCAGGAGAAATGTGACTATGAAGGCCTCCAGGTTTTGGCCCGACAGGTAGATGAAGCTCTGGGGCAGGATTTTGATTTGCGCTGCTCTAGCCCCCATATTGCTTTCTATGGGGTGTCGGACAAGAATCTCCGGCGCAAGAAAGCTCAGTTCCAATACCTGCTCAACCACCGTCCACAAATCCTCTCCCCAGTTTTACCTATTAGCTGCTGGGATTGTGTCCAGGTCCGCCGATTGCGAGAGAAGCTCCTTTCGGTGGCGGAGCACAGAGACATCTTTCCAAATTTGCACCGGGTTCTGCCAAGATCCTGGCAGGTGCTGGAGGAGCTGCACTTCCAACCCCAAGCTCAACAGCTGTGGCTAAGCTGGTGGGACTCTGCTCGACTTGGCCTGCAGGCAGGGCTGACAGAAGACCGACTCCAAAGTGCACTTTCCTACTTGCACGAGAGCGGCAAACTGCTGTACTTCGAGGAGCACCAGACCCTGCGAGAATATGTTTTCCACAACCTGCCCAGGCTCATCGACATTCTCAATGTCTTCTGCCAACACGATGCCTCAGTATTGCTCCAGAAACTGCTCAGCGGCACCCACATGGATGAGATGAAGGCCGCACAGCTCCACCACTATGTGGAAGGATATCTGCTTCACGGCCTTCTCCCTGCCCACGTTATCCACCTGCTTCTCAAGCCCCACATCCAGAGCAGAGAGGACTTGCAGCTTCTGCTGGAATTGCTGGAAAAAATGGGACTCTGTTACGGGGTTAACAAGCCCAAATCAAAACCCTTGAACGGGGCTACAGCATGGTACAAGTTCCCCTGCTATGTGAAGAACGAGATGCCTCATGCCGAGGCATGGATTAACGGTACTTCCCTGGGTGGGCAGTCTTTTGGCGCAGAACAGCTGCAGATTGAGTACAACTTTCCTTTTATTTTCCCCCCTGGATTGTTTGCTCGCTACAGTGTGCAGATTAACAGCCACGTGGTTCAGCGGTCAGACGGAAAGTATCAGATCTATGCGTACAGAGGGAAAGTGCCAGTAGTTATAAGTTACAGGCCTGCCAAAGGCACCCAACAACCAGATACACTGTCTATTGCTAGCCATGCATCTCTACCAAATATATGGACAGCTTGGCAAGCCATAACCCCATTGGTGGAAGAACTAAATGTACTGCTTCAAGAATGGCCAGGCTTATACTATAGTGTGCATGTCCTCTGTTCCAAGTGCCTTAAAAGAGGGTCACCCCACCCACATACCTTTCCAGGTAAGAAACTAAAGCTGATTGTCCAGATAATGTCTCCTTTGCATTGAGTTGAGTTTCCTGGTTGGTATATGGGCACAGCCAACTTGTTTTTTTTCTTAATGGGATGAAGCTGTCTCACCACTTTCTTTTTCTGGGGATGTTTTTGAATTTCCAAGTCTAATCTACAGTCTAGGGATTTCCTGGTTATTTTCCACCTAATTAACTCCCATTCTGTTTAGCTTTTGGGCATTCAACCTATTACGTGCTGCCAAAATTTAAATATGCACAGTGTTTTAAATAAAGATTACAGTTTGCCAAACAGGTGCAGGTAGTTGCCTGTAAAAAGGTAGATGCAGGGAGCCATTTCACCATGTTCCTGCATGAATTATTTGGTTAAAATCCCGCCTAGCCAGATTATGTAGTGGATCACATTCTAACAGTCCGATTGCTGCCAAAAGAAAACAAAATATCCAAAGGCAGGTTTGATGCTCTGTATAGGCAAATTGATTTAATCTAGATGAGAAATTTCAGCACTTCCCAGTGCTCAATACAACTGGTCCTCAGTTATGACCAATTGAACCCAAAATTTATGTTGTTAAAGCTGTGCCCCATTTTCCTATCTTTTTTGCCATGGTTGTTTAACGAATTTCTACAATTGTTAAGTGAATCATGTGGCCATTAAGTGAATCTAGCTTTCCCCATTGACTTTGCTTGCCAGAAACTCCCTAGGAAGGTTGCAAGTATCAATCCCAGGACCTTGGGATGCTCCAACCATCATAAATACATGTTGGTTGCCAAACACCCTAAGTTTGATCACCCGTGACTATGAAGATGCTGCAGTGAACACGAGTGGGAACTGATCATAAGACATTTTTAGTGCCATTGTAACTGAACAGTCATTAAATGAAAGGTGGTAAACCGAGGACTCCCTGCAAATTCTAGAAATATAATGAAAGTCCTTTGTATTACTTGACATAATGGCATGTAGGGATATTTTACTACATACCTGTAGTAGTTATATATTTGTCCACAGTGGAAAAGGTAAAAATGAAGAGTGGGTTGGTTGGTTATTGGTTTTTTTGGTGCACTATAACTTGGCATCTACAATATTATCAACTGTCAAATGGAACTACAGTATGTAATAGAATATGTAAATGGGTATCTGTATCTTTCCCCAAAATAATCCTGAAATAGTTTTGATAATTTTTCCTAATTGACGTATTGATATTGCTCTTGTACATTATTACTTAGTAAGTAATCATTAATTTACTCTTTCTTGTTGAGTGGACACTGTAGCACTGTGAGAAGGTTCTAAACTCTAAATTCTAAATTTAAATTCTAAATTCAGGTAGAATGCAACCTGAATGCTGCTTTATTTTGCTCTGTGGGTATTTATTTCTGTGCATTATTCACATTTTGATTGCTGCTGAATCCATATCCTTTTTTCAGGTGTTTCTGCAAATTGTTTATGGGTATGTATTGTACTGAATCATTGTATGAAACCAGCCAATTTAATTAACTCAGGAAACAGCAATTAAGTATACCGGTTCCCTCCCCCTTCCCAGTTCTATATGTGTGTGTACATGTTGTTACCATACATCTTAATAGGCCTATAATATTTATGTCACCCAAGCCTTGTGCAATGGGCATCAATTGGAAATTTCTTCTATTCCCCAATATTTCTTTTGATGTGTTTATGCCTAAAACAATTTTTTTATATATTTCTACCACGTGGCTTGTATTGTTTCCAGTATCAACATGTGATTGACTCCCCACTTAATTTCTCTATGTGGAAATGGATGGGTGTGTGTGCTTGCTGTTTTTGCCTTAGGCGGTCATAAGTTGTACAGGCCTGATGAGTAATATGCAAAATAATTCTGAATATTTCTGAACACTCATAAAGCAAACAGCCTCAAAATGTTAAAAAAATATATCTTAATTGGTTTTCAAAGAGTGTAACGGAAGCAAACAATATATCATCAGGACTTTCATGTAAATTGCTTGTTAAGGGGAAAATTAAAACAAGTGAAAGTGAGCCTATTTTTTCCTTCTGGAAATTTGATCATATCTTGAAAGAGTTTGCTGAACACGCTCGATACAGGGTTTCTTTATGATATACTAACATAGTCATTAGATTTCTATCTAGCCTTTCATTCAGTATCTCAAGTATCATATATATCAGTGTTTCCCAACCTTGGCAACTTGAAGATATCTGGACTTCAACTCCCAGAATTCCCCAGCCAGCATTCGCTGGCTGGGGAATTCTGGGAGTTGAAGTCCAAATATCTTCAAGTTGCCAAGGTTGGGAAACACTGATACAGTATATAGTATTCTCTCCTCTTGTTTTTCTCTCAATAAAAACCATGAAGTTCTCGCCTCTCCTAATCCAGCATTTCCATCACTGCCAAAATGGTTCTTGTTATGCAAAATCTATTTCTGTATACTTCTAACACTTTGCATGATTTTCCTAAGCCAATGATTTTGATGTTTATTCATTTAACAGGGTTTTTGTATTGCTCCAGTCTCTGTATATTGGCAATTTGCACTAAGAAGTCTCTGTCCATAAACTAAAAGCAGACCAGTGGCTCCCCAAGAGCCAGACATAATTATTTTAAGTGCATTGTAGCACAAGATAAAGTGCACCAGGTATACCTTAGGGAGTGGTGGCGAACATATGGCATGCTTGCCGGAAGTGACACACAGAGCCATTTCTCTGGGCACGCCGGCCATTCCCTGTTGCTCTTCCAAGTTCCAGCGCGCACATGCGCATCGGCCAACTGGACTTTGTGGGAGTACCGGAAACTGGAAGTGCAGCTCCCTGGCACACAGGCACATGCTGGGAAGCTGAGGTTCCGGTTTCCAGCACACGCATGCACACTGGAAACCAGAAGACCAGGTGTCCGTCTTCCAGTTGCCAGTACATGCATGCTGGGGAACTCCTCCTCTGGTTTCCTATGCTCCCCCATGCGCGCATGCTCCCATTTCAGCACTCGATGCCGAAAAGGTTCATCAACACGGAATGGTGTCTTTGACAGTGTGGGAATCACTACAGAGAAAGATAGCTTTTCTCTTCTTTCCTATCATGGGGATGAAATCTTAAAGAAGGCCTGTATAGTCTTACTACATAATACTGTATATGACATTTATAGGCAGTAGTATAGACTTGCAGTTAGTAAGAGGCAGTTCACACATCATGCTCATCTTAGGCACACGGTTCAGCATGGAATGTTTCTGCCCAAGCATTCTAATTTCCATTCCATGACTACCAAAAAAGTCATCATTGCTGATTTGGGTCTGGCATATACAGTGGTACATCATGATACGAACCCCTCGTCTTACGAACAACCTGAGATACGAACCCGGGGTTCAGAAATTTTTTGCCTCTTCTTACGAACTTTTTCCTTCTTACGAACCCGCCACTGCCGAGAAGCCCCGCCGCCCGGCTGTCACCTTTTAAAACAGCCGGGGGGCTTTTCAGCATCCTCCTGAACCTGAACGCCAAACCCGAACTTCCGGGTTCGGCGTTTGGGAGGCCGCCGAGAAGCCCCCCGGCTGTTTTAAAAGACAACGGCCGGGCGGCTAGGCTTCTTGGCGGCCTCCCGAGCGCCGAACCCAGAAGTTTGGCAAAAGTTCGGGTTCGCGAGGCCGCTGAGAAGCCCCGCCACCCGGCTGTCACCTTTTAAAACAGCCGGGGGGCTTCTCAGCGTCCTCCTGAACCCGAACGCCAAACCTGGCTGTTTTAAAAGCCCCCCGGCTGTTTTAAAAGGTAACAGCCGGGCGGCGGGGCTTCTCGGCGGCCTCCCGAACGCCAAAAACGGAAGTTTGGGTTTGGCGTTCGGATTCAGGAGGACGCTGAGAAGCCCCCCGGCTGTTTCAAAAGATGACAGCCGGGTGGCGGCGTTTTTTTTGCGTTGTTTTTTTTCCCGTTGCACAGATTAATTGATCTTACATTGTTTCCTATGGGAAACAATGTTTTGTCTTACGAACTTTTCATCTTATGAACCTCTCCCGGAACCAATTAGGTTCGTAAGACGAGGTATTACTGTACCGGCAATTGATCAGAGTAGAAACCCATAGAGAAATCTAAGGCAAATTCTGATACCATTTCCTGGTTGAGGCTGGTATGCATTATACATTCAGATAGCATGCCATGGCCAAATACTTGCAATCCATACCTTTGGGAAGGGGGGAGTAATATGTATGTGTGAATGTATAAAAGCACAATATACCACTTATAATGCCATTGCCTTATACTAGGCAGCACCAGCCACAATATTAAAGCTCTTTGCTCTGCCCAGCCAGGTGATGTCACACACTTTGGAGTTCTCAGCCGTGTCCAAGATTACATTATCTTGTAGGCCTTAAAGCAGTGATGGCGAACCTTTTTTCCCTTGGATGCTGAAAGTGCGCTATCACGTATGTGCGAGTTTTCACATCCATGATTCAATGCTTGGAGAGGGCGAAACAGCTTCTCCCCCCTCTCGGAGGCCCTCTGCAGGCCAGAAATGGCCTGTTCCCCAACTTCTGGTGGGCTCAGTAGGCTCATGTTTTGCCTTCCCCAGGCTCCAAAGGCTTCTCTGGAGCCAGGGAAGGGTAAAAATGCCCTCTCCCATCCCCCCCCCGAGACTCTGGAAGCCAAAAATACCCTCCCGGAGCCTCTGTGCGAGCCAAAATTCAGCTGGCCGGCACACACATGCATGTTGGAGCTGAGCTAAGGCAACTGCTCGAGTGCCAGCAGATGTGGCTCTGCGTGCCACCTGTGGCACCCATGCCATAGGCTCTCATCACTGCCTTAAAGGGAGCCACTGAGGCCTGAATTATCCCTTTTCAAGCTTAACTTCTTCCAGAATCTGAGAAATGATTGTGAAGACCTCTGAACATAAATTAAGAAAGACTATATGAGTCATTGTTCTGAAGAATTGCAAAATGCTAAGTCTATCCCAGCTTTTAATTGTTTGAGTAGGAGAGACAATCAACCTTCTCTTTCTTCCCCCATACCCGAGACATGACATAGCATGGTGATGACTCTAAACTTTAAGCACAGTATGACAAACTGATTTTCTGATAATGGATTGTCTTGAATGTATTGCTTTTACATCATGATTGGTACTTTTTTTATTTGTAATGGAGGCTTGAGTCAGAACACCAAGAGTATTTTTGGGAAACAGCACATAATATGCTGGCAAAAAGTCAAGACAAACAGCTGATTTTAATAAGCAATGTGTTTAGAAGGGCTTTCTTTTAGACCATTCAAGTACTTGAGAATGTGTTTAATTAAGATGGAGAAGAAAAGAATTGAACAGAATTTGCTTTGTTCAAATGGTAGATTTTTTACCTTGCTAGAAATGTTCTTATACAGTGATACTTTATCATTGCTGTTCTTGTATGTGCTTTTAGTAAATAACTCTGTAGTTTAAAATTTAAAATTTGCTTTTGGTAATCTTTGAATTTTTTTATTGTACACAATGCCTGGATACTAGAACCATCTGGATCTATAAATGTAGATATTTTTTCATGAGAATATTTATTTATTTATCTATTTATCTATTTATTTATTTATCTATCTATCTATCTATCTATCTATCTATCTATCTATCTATCTGTCTATCTGTCTATCTGTCTATTTATTTATTTATTTGATTTTTATGCCACCCTTCTGCTTAGATTCAGGGTGGCTTACAACATGTCAGCAATAACACTTTTTAACAGAGCCAGCATATTGCCCTCACAATCCGCGTTCTCATTTTACCCACCTCAGAAGGATGGAAGGCTGAGTCAACCTTGAGCCGGTGATGAGATTTGAACCACTGACCTACAGATCTACAGTCAGCTTCAGTGGCTTGTAGTACAGCACTCTACCTGCTGCGCCACCCCGGCTCATTTAATATTTCACATTTCTTCATTTGGTACCTGTGTACATATAAGAACATATGGCTTATTCATGACAAGATAAGCCTTTTCATTGAAAAGCAACAGAATGTATGGTTCTTTTCACTCATGGGTAAAGGTGGAATACTGAATATAGACTTCTTGGGTTTGACATGGCCTAATGGAGGGGTGTGGGTGGTTGGTGTATGTATTAAATTTATATGCCACCCATTTCAGTAGCCAAAGATACGGTTAGTTTTTCATTGAATAGGCATTTTTTTCCTATGACCATGTTGATAAAGAAACATTCAAAGGAGCATCCCAAAGTTGAGATCATCACATGTCAAAGCATTCTGAGGTATTATCATATTTGAGGTCTTCAGGATAATTTTTACCTATTATTTTTAAGCCATAATTCAAAGGGGCTACTTTTGAAAAGTGTTCGGAAACTTCAGATCGTGCAGAATGCAGCTGCGAGAGCAATCATGGGCTTTTCCAAATATGCCCATGTTACACCAACACTCCGCAGTCTGCATTGGTTGCCGATCAGTTTCCGATCACAATTCAAAGTGTTGGTTATGACCTATAAAGCCCTTCATGGCACCGGACCAGATTGTCTCCGGGACCGCCTTCTGCTGCATGAATCCCAGCGACCAGTTAGGTCCCACAGAGTGGGTCTTCTCCGGATCCCATCAACTAAACAATGCCGCTTGGCGGGACCCAGGGGAAGAGCCTTCTCTGTGGTGGCTCCGGCCCTCTTGAACCAATTTCCCCCAGAGATTAGAATTGCCCCCACCCTCCTTGCCTTTCGTAAGCTACTTAAAACCCACCTCTGCCGTCAGGCATGGGGGAACTGAGATACTCTTTCCCCCTAGGCCGTTACAATTTTATGCATGATATGTCTGTATGTCTGTTTGGGTTTTATTATAATGGGTTTTTAATTGTTTTTAGTATTGGATTATTATTATATGCTGTCTTATTATTGCTGTTAGGCGCCCCGAGTCTTCGGAGAGGGGCGGCATACAAATCCAATGAATGAATGAATGAATGAATGAATGAATGAATGAATGAATGAATGAATGAATAAATAAAATAAAATAAATAAAATAAAATAAAATAAAAAGTCTTTTCCCTAGAATACAAAATATTTGATGGTGCAGTAAAGCGATGTGCTGTCTATATATAGCATCTCAATATTTCATTTGCATCTCTTCTTAATGCCCTGAAATTGTTCACTTAAAATTCAGCAGTGAAGTGGCTATAAGATTGTAAGAGCAAACATCTGAATGACTTATTTCCCAAAGCTTCCTGCTTTCCAAACTTCATTTTTACACACCTTGAAAGTCCAAAATAAAACCCAGAGAAAATTTGACCATCCCTTTCGGGACATCAGTAGATGATCCCTTGAGAGGCTTAAAGTACAATCTCTGAACCTATAGAGGATGCCCTTCTCTGCTCTAGTGCAGTGGTCACCAACTAGTGGCCCATGAGAAAATTTTGGTGGTCTGCACAAAAATTATTTGCATTTTTTATATTGCACTTAATCGGGGTCCTCAAACTACAGCCCCCGGGACAGATATGTGCAATGAATGTTTGTGTTTCTGCAGAGTGTCTCCCCCTTCACAATCTTTTTTGTGTAGGTCGGAGGAGGACAGAAATTCTGACTTGGGGGTCTACTTTGGCCTCCTGGTGTGGGGCTTTGGACGAAGGCTGGTCATTAGGCAGATCATATTAGTTGTCCGTGGGCTTTAGAATTATGGATTTAGTGGTCACTGAGATCTGAAAGATTGGTGATCCCTGCTCTAGCATATAAGGTGAATTATTAAAAGAAGCAAGGAGCATAGCTATCCTGAAAAAGTAATTACTCTCTTATCTCATCTGTCATCCATATTAAGTGAGGAGAAAGGAGTTTAGTTGAGTGGTTCTGAAAAGGTCTTGCGAAATGTGTGATGGTTATTATGTTATACTTCCAGCTGTCAGATCTCTAACAGTCATTCAGCACCTCATTTATTGGTAAGTTCATTAGGGTGGAGACTCTTTGATCTCCTTGCTAACTGCTAACATATCAAAAGTACATAACAGTATACATCTCAGAAATCCAATTAATATGACTAAAAGAACTTAAAGAACTTATTCCAGGAGGGAAGTGTTTTTAATAGGAAAGTGGAACACAAGAACAAGGGGGCACAATCTGAAGTTAGTTGGGGGAAAGATCAAAAGCAACATGAGAAAATATTATTTTACTGAAAGAGTAGTAGATCCTTGGAACAAATTTCCAGCAGACGTGGTTGGTAAATCCACAGTAACTGAAATTAAACATCCCTGGGATAAACATCTATCCATCCTAAGATAAAATACAAAAAATAGTATAAGGGCAGACTAGATGGATCATGAGGTCTTTTTCTGCCGTCAGTCTTCTATGTTGCTATGTTTGTAATATTTTGCAACCACTATTCACTTTCACAGGCTCCAAGTGACGCTCATTAAGCTAATTTAGCTTGGCGTCATTGGGAATTCTTTTTAACTGCTGGTTACCGTAAATGATTTATTCTGAAAGCTCATCCTTATATCTCCCTATCCTGGCATTTGAGATGGGGATCCAGTGAAATTTTTTCATGCATAATATTTTGGGTTGTGCATAGGAAGAATGAGGGAGATTGGGTACTTTTAAGGCTTCAATTGACCTCTCCTATCTGCCTACTCTGTGCCTCCATGACTATTTCTCCTTTGGCTGGAGGGACCAAACTCTCCCCTGTAATCGAGTTTTCAGGATCAAGGAAATGTCTGAGTGAGCGCCTCTTTAAATCTCTGTTGATTACTGGTGACTGCCTGGTCCGCATTCCTATACTTTTCTTGGCAAGATTTTGAAAATGGCTTTCCACTGCCTCCTTCCTAAGGCTGAAAGACAGGGACTGACCCAAATTCACCCAGCTGTGTTTCGTGTCAAAGGTGGTTTCTAGCCTGATGCCTTAATCACTACACCATCACTTGAGTTTCAGCATCTCCAAGGGAATAATAGCCTCATGGAAAACTTTCTGCAGTCATTACTCCAGGGGTGAATGCTACAGGTTCGGCCTAGTTCGACGGAACCAGAGGTAACAAATGCTTCCTGTTCACAGAACCAGTAGTAAAAAATGCTTTTAAAAAGTAAAAGGCTCTGACTATTGGGAGCATAGCTGATTGTCACAACTGATGAATCTTTTCTTTTTTACTTTTTAAAAAGCATTTTTATACCTGTTCACTGTAACTGGTAGTAAAAAAATGCTTTAAAAAGCTGAGGGAATTTTTTTTTTTTAAATGTAAAGTATTTTTTGCTACCTATTCGCCCGAACTGTGACTCTGTGAGGTTCCTGCTTGTTCCAGGGGCCATTTTGTGTGAAGTCCAGTTGCTTCTGCATTGTGTAGGAGTCAGTTGTGTAGGAGTCAGTTGTGCAGCTTTTGTGTTGTTTGTGTGTGAAGTGTGAAAGTTGGTTTTTGAGCTCTGTGAAGTTCCTGCCTGTTGTTGCAGGGACCATTTTGTGTGCTTTTCCATTGTGTGGGTCAGTTATGTGGCTTTTTTGTGTTGTTCATGTGTGACGTGTGAAAGTTGGTTTTTTAACTCATGACCATAACCATCAAGCCACACCCACAGAACTGGTAGGGAAAATTTTTAGATTTCACCAATGCATTATTCCCACCGGTAAGCCATGTTGCAACCCAGCACCTACCATCACAGTGATCTTCCCCTAGTAACTTCTTTTGCCTGCCTCATTCTTCCTTTTCCTTTCTGCCTCCCTGTCCCCAATCCACCTTTACCTCCCTAGTTTTTTCTCACTTTCCTGCCCCTTCCCTTCTTTCTATGTTTATTATCATATGTCACTGACACTCCCAACAGTAGCAGCTGGAGCTACCTTCACATTTGAAAGAATCTGGGGTTGGACTGGATAGGAAAAAGAATGGGGGAATAGAAAATTCTGTCTTCTTTGGCTCTGGAAAAATAAATAGCATAAAAGTGCAATCTCCAGCCACAAAATAAAAATTTGCCTCTCTGAAGGGTTCTGTGTTACCAACATATCAAAACTAGCCTACAAAATCATCGCGCAGTATCAATATTATTCAAATTGTGTGTTGTCACATGGTTTTGTACAAGATTGTTTAAAATGATATTTTGTACTAAAGTGTTATGGTAAGCCATACTGGAATCTGTTAGGTCTATTAGTAAGCTTTAGGATCAGAAGACTGGAAAGTGTTTGACCAGTTTAACCTTCGTTCTGTTGAACTAATTTCCACAGGTAGGTATATTTTACCTGCAGATGAAGGTACAACTTGTCTCTGAATCAAACACAGCTCTTAATGATTTCATGAATATAACCAAACCTGTAGGTTAGATTGAAAAGTAGAAAAAAAACCCAACTTGGAAGACGAGAAAAGCAAAAACACATCCATACTGTTGCTATGAAAACCATATACAGTGTTCCCTCGATTTTCGTGGGGGATGCGTTCCGAGACCGCCCGCGAAAGTCGAATTTCCGCGAAGTAGAGATGCGGAAGTAAATACACTATTTTTGGCTATGAACAGTACCACAAGCCTTTCCTTAACACTTTAAACCCCTAAAGTGCAATTTCCCATTCCCTTAGCAACCATTTAGATCATTACTCACCATGTTTATTTATTAAAGTTTATTAAAAAAAATATTTATAAAAGGCAGATGAAAGTTTGGCGATGACATATGACGTCATCGGGCAGGAAAAACGGTATAGGGGGAAAAACCGCAAAGTATTTTTTAATTAATATTTTTGAAAAAACATGGTATAGACTTTTCGTGAAGTTCGAACCCGCGAAAACCGAGGGAACGCTGTATAGCCTGTCCAGGAAGTTGTTAGGAGTTGAGCTTAACTCAAAATGGACTTTCCTATTTTGTGCAAATACTGAAAAGCATTTCTGTTGCTTTATGTAAAGATGCAGTTCTGAAACACCAATGTCAATAATGTCTCTTGATTTTAATAGAGAAACATTATTGACATCAGTTGTGGTGTTTCAGAACCGGATCTTTACATAAAGCAACAGAAAAGACTTTCTGTTTTCTAACAGAAAAGCTACTGTGAAACTTTGCTTGGTTCCTGGAGTTTTAAATGATGAATTCAATCTTTATAAGGATCTCTATCTGTTATTCCTAATGAATAGGTCCATAAAGTTATACTTTATTGGTATTAAATTGTTCATCTGATCTCCAAAATGCAAGAATAGAGCTGTTTCACCCCAAGGCTAACAGTGAAATAGAGAAAATATTTTGCAGCTTATTGTGAAAGGGACTTTATAAAACAGAAAAAAAACATTCTGTAAAGGGTTTCACAAAGACAAATTGTACTTCAACAGAAATATATTAGATGGCTTGTTAATGATAAATTGATTAATACAAATTTTTGATAATGTGGATCTTGTCATCATAAAAATGGTACTTCAGTAACTATGATTCTTCTAGGAAATTTCCTCTAAAATGGTTCTCAGTTCTCAGGACCCT
This sequence comes from Erythrolamprus reginae, assembly GCF_031021105.1. NCBI lineage: Eukaryota > Metazoa > Chordata > Lepidosauria > Squamata > Dipsadidae > Erythrolamprus > Erythrolamprus reginae. The sequence continues at coordinate 227,233,025 of NC_091951.1, read as the reverse complement.
AATCTTCATTTCTTGAGGCAGGGGAGAAATGCTAAAAGCATTGTATAACATTATTTTACATTTTTCCCATGCAGATGTCTCAGAAGTAGATAACATGTTTCAACTAGCATATTTGAAATACAGTATTGAGAACTTATGGTGGGCACACTCACAAAATGGTTGCTGTGGGAGACCTTGTTTGCATCATAGAGAACAAGATGACTCATGAAAAGAAAGATTTACAAGAATGTGAACTATCCTAATGGGATCTTTGTAGAGTCAAAACACATTTCTTTAGCTAAATATGGTGTTTTTCTTTGCAGCATATCATCTTGTTTAATTTTAAAACATAACAATAATGGGTTTTTTTAGGAAAAAAAAGGTGGGAAGAGATTATAGCAGACCTGGGCAAGATGCGGCCTGAGGGCCGGATGCAGCCCACACACTGTCTGTGACCAGCCCGCGGAGGTCAGTCCAACTTTTCTAGATAAGAACCAGGTGTTCAAGATATAATATATAATATACAGTGATCCCCCGATTATCGCGAGGGTTCCGTTCCAAGACCCCTCGCGATAATCGATATTTCGGGATGTAGTGGTGCGGAAGTAAAAAACACCATCTGCGCATGCGCACCCCTTTTTCCATGGCCGCACATGCGCAGATGGTGGAGTTTGCGTGTGGGCGGCGGGGAAGACCGCCCAACAGCTGATCTGCTCCGCAGCGCGGCAGCAGCGAGGAGCCGAAGATGGGGTTTCCCCGTTGCCCAGGCAACAGGGAAACCCCATCTTTGGCTCCTCGCTGCTGCCGCGCTGCGGAGCAGATCAGCTGTTGGGCGGCCGAGGCAAAGGGGAAACCCCAAGATCGCTTGCCGCTTGCCCGTCACCCGCTCGGCCGCTCGCTTGCCGCTTGCCCGTTCGCCCGCCTGCCCGGCTGCTCGCTTGCCGCTTGCCCGTTCGCCCGCCCGCCCGGCTGCTCGCTTGCCGCTTGCCCGTTCGCCCGCCCGCCCGGCTGCTCGCTTGCCGCTTGCCCGTTCGCCCGCCCGCCCGGCTGCCCGCTTGCCGCTTGCTCGTTCGCCCGCCCGCCCGGCTGCTCGCTTGCCGCTCGAGAGCAAGAGGGGGAGAGATAGAGAAAGAGAGAGAAGGAAAGAAAGAGATGAGAGAGGGAGGAAGAGAGTGTGAGAGAGGAAGAAGCAAGATAGAGAAAGAGAGAGAGAAAGAAAGATGAGAAAGGAAGGGAATGACGTCATCGGGTGGAAAAATCGCGATATAGCGATTAGCAATGATCGAGAGCGCGAAACTCGGGGGATCACTGTATAATACATTTATAATAATTTATAATTATAATATAATTAACTCAGTTCTACCCAATAATATACAGTATTGGGTAGAACTGAGTTACCGGTAATTATATTAGTCCAGCCCTCTAAAACCATTCCAGTTTCTCATGCGGCCCTATGGCAAAATTAATTGCCCACCCCTGGATTATAGAGTGGCAGTAAAGAGGATGCCTGGGCTATGTTGGTATCTGCACACTTTGTCTTCCATTATTGTAAATCAGTATTATTATTTACCCACATTATTGTGAATGAGGTATGATTGATTACAGTATAGGTTAAGTATTTCTAAGAAATAATTTGAAGTTATTTTGATTTCTTTTCTGCAATTGTATAACGTCTGACATCACTAATCGTTTTGCCATTACCAGTAGATATATGGGTTTTGTAATTAAATTAATTTTAAAAGAAATTTGCTCCCTGTTGCTAAGCTTGTCTTGTGATATGCAAACAGAAACCACAGATTATAGATTGTGATCTGAGAAGATAATGGTAAATGATAAAGATTCCTGTGTTGCTGGGGAGAGGCAGATATGGTGGGGGCCACAGAGTTAGCCGTTCCAGGGGAACGAGAGACCGTTGCTTAATAACGGTCCCTTGTTCCGGCTCTGTGAGCCCAATCTTGGGTACTGGTGATGAGTGTAACTCTAGCCCTGGGCTCAGGTTGCTGCTGCTCAATGCCAGGTCGGTGGTAAATAAAGCTCTCCTCATCCGGGATCTGATCCTGGATGAGGAGGCCGACCTGGCTTGTATTACTGAAATCTGGCTGGGCCCGGAGGGAGGTGTCCCTCTCTCTGAAATTTGCCCAGCCGGGTTTCAGATATGGCATCAACCTCGACCCCAGGGAAGGGGGGGAGGAGTGGCTATTATAGCCAGGGAGAGCCTTTGCCTGCGTAGACTCATTGCTCCGGAAATTGCAGGTTGCGAGTCTCTCTTGCTGAAGTTGGACTTAGGGGTTCAGGTGGGCTTATTTCTCACATACCTGCCTCCCAGCTGCGTGTCAAAAGCCCTGCCTGTGCTACTCGAGGAGGTAGCCGGGTTGGCGGTGGAGTTCCCCGGACTCATTGTCCTGGGGGACTTCAACCTGCCGTCACTCGGCAAAACCTCTGGGCTGGCACAGGAGTTCATGGCCACCATGACAGCCATGGACCTGACTCAAGTAGTACAGGGTCCGACTCACGAGGGAGGGCACGCACCTGACATGGTATTCCTTTCCGAGCAATTGAGCAATGGTCTGAGACTAAGGGGCTTAGAAGCATTGCCTTTGTCATGGTCAGACCATTTTCTGCTACGGCTTGACTTCCTGGCTCCAATCCTTCCCCGCAGGGAGGCAGAACCAATGAAGATGTTCCGCCCCAGACGCCTGATGGACCCAGAGGGCTTTCAGACGGTGCTTGGGGTTATTCCAGAGGCACTCGTCCACAGCTCGGCGGAGTCCCTCGCTGAGGCCTGGAACGGCTGCGGCGGGGGCTCTTGACCGGGTTGCGCCTTTGCGACCTCTCCGCGGCGCTAGACCCCGTAGAGCCCCATGGTTCAACGAGGAGCTCCGGGAGTTGAAACGCCAAAAGAGACGTCTAGAGAAGCGATGGAGGAAGAGTAGGTCTGAATCTGATCGAACACTTGTAAGAGCTTTTATTAAGACTTACAAAGTGGCGCTCAAGGCGGCAAGATGCGCGTACCATGCCGCCTTGATTGCATCAGCGGAATCCCGCCCGGCTGCTCTGTTTAGGGTGACCCGCTCCCTTCTTAATCAGGGGGGAGTTGGGGAGCCCTTGCAGAGTAGTGCCGAGGAGTTTAACACGTTTTTTCGCTGATAAAGTCGCTCAGATCCGGGCTGACCTCGACTCCAATTGTAAAACAGAGTCGACTGACAACGAGTCAGTCGAGGTGACTGGGGCATGTACTTGTCCACCTGTCTGGGAAGAGTTTGATCTGGTGACACCTGATGAAGTGGACAAGGCCATCGGAGCTGTGAGTTCCGCCACCTGTTTACTGGATCCGTGTCCCTCCTGGTTGGTCTCGGCCGGCAGGGAGGTGACACGGAGCTGGGCCCAGGAGATTACCAACGCTTCCTTGGGGAGGGGAGTCTTTCCAACACTCTATAAAGAAGCGCTCGTGCGCCCCCTCCTCAAGAAGCCCTCCCTGGACCCAGCCGTACTTAATAACTATCGTCCAGTCTCCAACCTTCCCTTTATGGGGAAGGTTGTTGAGAAGGTGGTGGCACTCCAGCTCCAGCGGTCCTTGGAAGAAGCCGATTATCTAGGTCCCCGACAGTCAGGTTTCAGGCCCGGTTACAGCACGGAAACCGCTTTGGTCGCGTTGATGGATGACCTCTGGTGGGCCCGGGACAGGGGTTTATCCTCTGTCCTGGTGCTCCTCGATCTCTCAGCGGCTTTCGATACCATCGACCATGGTATCCTTCTGCGCCGGTTGGAGGGGTTGGGGGTGGGAGGCACTGTTCTCCAGTGGTTCTCCTCCTACCTCTCTGACCGGTCGCAGTCGGTGTTAGTGGGGTCGCAGTCGGTGTTAGAGGTCGGCTCCAAGGTCTCTCCCTTGTGGGGTGCCTCAGGGGTCGGTCCTCTCCCCCTTGCTATTTAACACCTACATGAAACCGCTGGGTGAGATCATCCAAGGACATGGGGTGAGGTATCATCAATATGCCGATGATATCCAGCTTTACATCTCCACCCCATGCCCAGTCAACGAAGCGGTGGAAGTGATGTGCCGGTGCCTGGAGGCTGTTGGGGCCTGGATGGGTGCCAACAGACTCAAACTCAACCCGGATAAGACGGAGTGGCTGTGGGTTCTGCCTCCCAAGGACAATTCCATCTGTCCGTCCATCACCCTGGGGGGGGGGACTATTGACCCCCTCAGAGAGGGTCCGCAACTTGGGCGTCCTCCTCGATCCACAGCTCACATTAGAAAACCATCTCTCAGCTGTGGCGAGAGGGGCGTTTGCCCAGGTTCGCCTGGTGCACCAGTTGCGGCCCTATCTGGACCAGGACTCATTGCTCACAGTCACTCATGCCCTCATCACCTCGAGGTTCGACTACTGTAATGCTCTCTACATGGGGCTACCTTTGAAAAGTATTCGGAAACTTCAGATCGTGCAGAATGCAGCTGCGAGAGCAGTCATGGGCTTACCTAGGTATGCCCATGTTTCACCATCACTCCGCAGTCTGCATTGGCTGCCGATCAATTTCCGGTCACAATTCAAAGTGTTGGTTATGACCTTTAAAGCCCTTCATGGCATCGGACCAGAATATCTCCGAGACCGCCTCCTGCCGCACGAATCCCAGCGACCGATTAGGGCCTTCTCCGGGTCCCGTCAACTAAACAATGCCGGTTGGCGGGTCCCAGGGGAAGAGCCTTCTCTGTGGCGGCACCGGCTCTCTGGAACCAACTCCCCCCGGAGATTAGAATTGCCCCTACTCTTCCTGCCTTCCGAAAACTCCTTAAGACCCACCTTTGCCGTCAGGCATGGGGAAACTAAACATCTCCCCTGGGCACGTTAATTTATATCTGGTATGCTTGTGTGTGTGTTTGCTATTACATGGGGTTCTTCTTAAATCGTTAAATATTTTAATTAATTGGATTGTTGTGACTGTTTTGCTTGTTGTGAGCCGCCCCGAGTCTTCGGAGAGGGGCGGCATACAAGTCCAACTAATAAATAAATAAATAATAAATAAATAAATGGTAAATTGTTTATTTTGATCAGTTTTTGAACAGTTATTAAGCCATCCATTAAGCCATTGATATCCTTACCATGAATAATGGAACACATTAACATCTTTACCAAAAAGCTTTTATGAAGAACTGTGACTGTTTAATAGTACAGTACTTCTCTGTTCCTTCCAAGCAAAATGCAGTGTCCTGAATAGTAACAAAAATGGTATTTCTGCAGGGATTTTTTGCAGAATAGGCAAAATAATTATGTTTTGGATTACATGTTCCATAATATTTCACCATTCTGGAGCTGATGAAAGCTGAAGTCCAAAATATATACACAATTTCCTGGCAGGCTGGTACAGATCTAATGGTGGGGTCCTTGGTGTTTGGTGCTCTCCGAGCTTGGTTGTTTCCTTGCAGACATTTTATTACCCAACTAGGTAACAATGGTAACAAGGGTACCAGATCTAATCATTCTTCCTAGTTAAGAAGATCCTTCTGTTAGAGGATACTTTGGAATGAGAAGGAACTGGGCATGGTTAGTTTAATAAAAAGAAGGACCTGGGGAGACATGATAGCAGTGTTCCAATATCTCAGGGGTTGCCACAAAGAAGAAGGAGTCAACCTATTCTCCAAAGCACCTGAAGGTAGAACAAGAAGCAATGGGTGGAAACTACACAAGGAGAGAAGTAACTTAGAACTAAGGAGAAATTTCCTAACAGAATAATTAATCCATGGAACAGCTTGTCTCCAGAAGTTGCGAATGCTCCAACACTGGAAGTTTTTAAGGAGATGCTAGATAACCATCTGTCTGAAGTAGTAGCCTAAGCAGGGGGTTGGACTAGAAGACCTCCAAAGTCCCTTCCAACTCTGTTGTTGTTGTTGTTATTGTTGCAGTTAATACTGACATATGTCATTTTTAATCTATGTATTTCACAAGTTATGTACAGTAGTCTTGGTTATCCATCCTTTGGTAATCTGACATTCTGGGTTATCCAACGTCGCAGCTGCTTGGGGGCATGGCTATGCCACCAGACACGCCCCCAAACAATGCCGCAGCAATGGGGAAGCTTCCCAAGGATGCCGAGAAGAGCCGGGCGGGGAAGGCAAGGGAAGCTGTTTTCGCCCTCCCCAGACATTGAATTATGGGTGTGGGCACTTGTGCATGCGCGATAGCGTACGCCCATGGTTTTGCGGCACCCGAGGAAAAAAAGGTTCGCCATCACTGGTCTATGGACTTAATAGAAATAGTAAGCCAAAACTAGCAAGTCAGAATTGAATGGTTGTCAGATTGAAAAATAGGAATTAAATAATTTACATATATTCTTGAAATCAGAAAACAAAATTACTTTTCAATTACTTTTGGACCATTTTTTACTCTTAAGTTTGTACTCCATATTTTAAATTTGAATTTGATTTATTCCATATACTGTATGTACACAGATAATGAATGGAGGCTTTTTTTTTAAAGTGGATAATTTACACAAAGTGACAATCTGTTACTTGTTTCAACCATGATTTATTAAATGGGGCCATAGTGACCTGGTTCACAGATGAAATTAAAGCATTAATTATGATTTATCAACTATACTGCTTAAGTTTGCACATTGGGATAGATCAGAAGCAGACAAACCACATTACAGTTTAGTGTGATGTGGTAGTAGCTGTACAGATGAGTTTCTCTAAACCAGAAGTCAGCCATATGTGCTTCTCATGTCAAAACCCCTATTTTTATCCCACTTTCAGCGCTCAGAATACTTGTACTGTTCTATACGGTATTTTGGAAGTTGTGCTTATTTCATTTGAAGCACTATATATTGCTCAGAAGTTGCATTATAGCATGCTAAGTGAACTGTCTGAAGAACCTGAACTGACAGTTAAGCATCTTCTCAAAATCTTGCCTTAAAATAATAAAGACCTGATTAATAAGCTTATTATGAGCAAAAATGCGATAGATGTAAACAGTATAAAAAGGAAACTTTCTCCTATTCTTTTTTTCCTTACTTCTCCATAAAAATAAAAAATACAGTGATACCTCGTCTTACGAACTTAATTGGTTCCAGGATGAGGTTTGTAAGGTGAAAAGTTTGTAAGATGAAACAATGTTTCCCATAGGAATCAATGGAAAAGTGATTAATGTGTGCAAACTCAAAACTCACCCCTTTTGCCAGCCGAAGCGCCCGTTTTTGGGCTGCTGGGATTCCTCTGAGGCTCCCCTCCATGGGAAACCCCACCTCCGCACCTCCGTGTCTTTGTGATGCTGCAGGGGAATCCTAGCAGGGGAATCCCAGCAGTGCAAAAATGGGCGCTTCGCTGGCAACAGAAGCCAGGAGGCAGGGCATCCCAGTGGTGACAGCTTGGGTTTGTAAGGTGAAAATAGTTTGGAAGAAGAGGCAAAAAAATCTTAAACCCCAGGTTTGTATCTTGAAAAGTTTGTATGATGAGGGGTTTGTAAGACGAGGTATTACTGTATACTGTAAAAGTAGATGCCAAGTCCAATTTAATCACAGCAGCATTAATTGTCAAACCTATGTGGAAAAATGGTAGGCAGATATGTAAAATATTGTAATAACTGGAAAATGTATGAATGTATAAATGTACAAGAAATTTTCTTCCCCTCTTTCACTAATGTTTCACCTGGGTAGAAATGGTGAGGAAAGAGATAAGAGGTGGTTATTTTAAACAGACTGTACTGAGTTCAACCTTCTACCTTTTTTTTTTGCCTTTCCAAATATTATTATTATTTTATTATTATTATTATTATTATTATTATTATTATTATTATTATTATTTATTAGATTTGTATGCCGCCCCTCTCCGTAGACTCGGGGCGGCTCACAGCAATGATAAAAACAATATATAGTAACAAATCTAATAGCTGGAATCTAAAATAACAGTAATACATTTTAAAAAGTCTAAAAAACAAGAAACCCCAATACAGTATATAAAAACATACATACAGTCATCATACACAAAAACTACATAGGCAGGGGGAGATGTTTCAGTTCCCCCACGCTTGATGGCAGAGGTTGGTTTTAAGGAGTTTACGAAAGGCAAGGAGGGTGGGGGCAGTTCTAATCTCTGGAGGGAGCTGATTCCAGAGGGTCAGAGCCGCCACAGAGAAGGCTCTTCCCCTGGGTCCCGCCAAACAACATTGTTTAGTTGACGGGACCTGGAGGAGACCAACTCTGTGGGACCTAACCGGTCGCTGGGATTCGTGCTTGCATAATTTTGAGTCATTTTTATTTTCTTTATACAGGTTAGAATAGGAATTATATATTACTGTATATAATCCCAGCTCATTTGAATTGCACTAGTAAGTTTTTAGTGCAATTTTTGATATGATAAACTACTTTACTCAGTGATCTTCTTTGTGATTATACAATGTAGTTAGGATAGGAATCAGTAGTGGGTTCTAAAACCCTTTGCTACTAGTTCACGCTCGCATGCGCAGAAGCGTCTTGGGCGGGTGGGCAGGGCCACCAGTTCTTAGAACCAAGCTGAACCCAGAGCAACCCACCACTGATATGAATGCTGGTTCTTCTCTTAATTTATAGTCAATTTGGAATATTGGTTGAAGTGACCGGTTTAGCTAAGAATGCCTGATCTTTGTGCAATCAAAAGTTGAGTCCTTCTCTAAAAAAAATCCCAATATTGTTGTCCTCTGTTCCTTTAGCTTGATAACTGCATTCCCTTTTCAGTTCATCTTCGGTGATAATGCATGTAGATGCTCCTGCTGAATGCAAGGAATTTAGGTAATAAATAATGCACTTCTAATAATACTTGACTCAACCATGAAAAATGCACCTGCACTTACAGGCACAAAAAAGTGCACAAATATATTGATTTGCTTTCCAAATGTTACTTGTTGGTTGATGTTGGAACTCAATATGGCAAAGATAATCTATAAAATTTCAAAGGAATATATTTTCTGTGGCAATCTTATTTTGCTAGTGTGGTTTTCTTAACATTCTAATTGTCACCTTTTTATTTGCATTGTGAAACTATTTCTACTGATTTCCACCTTGCTAAATGCAATAAGGTGTGGCAAAATTTTAGCATATTTTTAAAGGATTGCGAATTATCATTCATAGGAATGAATAAAATATATCTTTCCATATAAGAAGAATGCATGCTACTGGAAGGCAATATTCTATTGGCAGCGAAGGCAACTAGAATGAAGTTAAACACTTTTTCTTAAATATGTAGTAGTTTAGTATTAGTCCAGACTTATCTACCGGTAGAACCACCTTCTACCGCATGAATCCCAGCGGCCGATAAGGTCCCACAGAGTTGGCCTTCTCCGGGTCCCGTCGACCAAACAATGTCATTTGGCGGGCCCCAGGGGAAGAGCCTTCTCTGTAGCGGCCCCGGCCCTCTGGAACCAACTCCCCCCGGAGATTAGAACGGCCCCAACCCTCCTTGTCTTTCGCAAGTTACTCAAGACCCACCTGTATCGCCAGGCATGGGGGAACTAAGACATCTCCCCCAGGCTTTTTATATTTCATGTTTGGTATGTATGTGCTGTATGGTTTTTAATTGTTGGGGTTTTTATATATTTTTTATTATTAGATTTGTCCCATTGTTACACTGTTTCTTATTACTGTTTTGAGCCACCCCGAGTCTTCGGAGAGGGGCGGCATACAAATCTAATTAATAATAATAATATCTAACACATTAATGAGAACAGAACTATAATGAGTTCCCCTATGAGCTAATTGTTAAAAAGATATACAGTACAGTATTTGTCAATTCAGTTTTCTTCCTAAACCACAAGTGATTCAATTGATGAACATAAAAGGAATACAAAATCAAACCAGTGGGTGTTCCGTCTCAGAAAAAGAAAATACTGAGAACAAATTCAGTTGAAACAAGATGTAAAAGCTTGCTATAATAATAACATTATGTAAAGACAAGCTAGGGCAAGCACTAATGCGGTTCTCTAGGAACAGATTCCTTTGGAACTAAAACACTGAATGAATTACGTTGGATATTATGCAAGTGAGCTTCTGATTGTGCAATGGGATTTTGGCCTCCTCATGATGCCACCAGATGTTTCAGATAATTTCCCAACATTTCAAATCAGATTTGTAGAATGTGAAGTGCAGGAGAGGGAGAATCTAGACTGCTAGCAAATGTTCTGTGAACAACTAAACACAGTTGCAAGCAATCCCCTGAAGGTTTTTCTTCTTGACTTCAAAGAGCTGGCCTCCTGTGAAAGCTCCAAGGATCCCTAATGAACAATCATAGACTTTTTTTGAGGAATGATACTTGGGGTAAAGTATCTTATCCACAGGTTTAGTTCTAATATAATTTCACAATTAGCTTCATTTTCAAGAGAAAATAAAGTCTCTTATGGCCGGGAAGCCAAGATTTTAGTTCCATGTATCTGATCTTAGTGGAACTGCAGATGGTCTCAAAATGGCAACCCAAATTACCACCAAACCTCCCTTTTCAAGATCCTATAATACCTTAATTCAAGGTAGAGTAAAGATGACTAGATACTGCTGAGCGTCTTTGGAATGGAATTGGACGGATGACCTTCCTGACACCACAGAGTTTGCAGCAGATATTTTTTCTTTGTATCCATTTTTTTTCTTAATGGAGACAAATATCTGCTGCTAGTAGCTTAGTATTAAATTCTCGTAGTATTAGCGTAGTATTAATCTCAACCTTCTGAGGTGGATTTCAGCAGAAGAAACTGGAGAACTGGTAGCGGACATTTTGAGTAGTTTGGAGAACCAATAAATGCCACCTCTGATTGGCCCCGCCCCTATTTATTCTCTGCCTCCCGAGTCCCAGCTGATTGCGAGGAAATTGGGACTTTGCAGGAACTTTCCCCTGCCATGCCCACCAAGTCACGGCCACAGAACTGGTAGAAAAAAATTTTTAATCCCACCACTGCAACCCACTACTTGTCATGGTCATTAAAATACAGATAGCCCTCAATTTACAACAGTTCATTTATTATTATTTATTATTATTATTATTATTTATTAGATTTATATGCCACCTTTCTCCGAGGACTCGGGGTGGCTTACAATATTTAAAAAGGGTAGTATACATCAAGATACAATTAATTTAAATTAAAAATTACATTTAAAAACTAAAGAGCCTATTAAATACACACATATCCATTCAAACAACTGTACATTCATTGGCCAGGGGACAGAGTCTAATGACCCCAAGCTTGGCGGCATAAGTGAGTCTTCAGTGACTCTTACGAAAGGTGAGGAGGGTGGGGGCAATACGAATCTCCAGAGGGAGCAGATTCCAGAGGGCTGGAGCCCCCCCAGAGAAGGCTCTTCCCCTACGTCCCGCCAAGTGACATTGTCTAGTTGACGGGACCTATAGAAGGTCGACTCTGCGGGACCTAACCGGTTGCTGGGATTTATGCAGCAGGAGGCGATCCCATAAGTGATCTGGTCCCATGCCATGTAGGGCTTTATAGGTCATAACCAACACTTCGAATTGAGTCCAGAAACCAATGGGCAGCCAGTGCAGACCGTGGAGTATTGGAGAGATGTGGACAGGTCTGGGTAGTCCTATGACTGCTTGCGCAGCTGTATTCTGTATTCTGTTTCTGAACACTTTTCAAAGGTAGCCCCATGTAGAGAGCATTGTAGTAGTCGAACCTCGAGGTGATAAGGGCATGAGTGACTGTGAGTAGAGACTCCAGGTAGGGCCGCAACTGGTGCACCAGGCAAACCTGGGCAAACGCCTCCTTCGCCACAGCTGACAGATGTTCCAGGGTCAGTTGTGGATTGAGGAGGACACCCAAGTTGTGGATCCTCTCTGAGGGGGTCAAAAGTCCCCCCCAGGGTAATGGACAGACAGATAGAAGTGTCCTTGGGAGGCAAAACCCACAGCCATTCCACCTTGTCAGGGTTGAATTTGAGTCTGTTAGCACCCATCCAGACCCTAACAGCCTCCAGACACCAGCACATTACTTCCACTGCTTCACTGAGTGGACCCGGGGTGGAGATGTATAGCTTGAGTATCATCAGCATACTGATAGTAACTCACCCCGTGCCCTTGGATGATCTTACCCAGCGGTTTCAGATAGATATTAAACAGCGACTGTTATTTAGTGACTATTCAAAGCTACGGCAATGAAAAAAGTGACTTATGACAATTTTGCACATTTAAGTCCATTGTAACATCCCCATGGTCGCATGATTGAATGTTGATAACTGGTTCATATTTATGATGGTTGCAGTGCCCCAGAGTCATGTGACCATCTTTTGCTATCTTTTGACAAGCAAATTCAATGGGGAAGTCAGGTTCACTTAACAACTGCAATTATTCACTTAACAAATGGCAAGAAAGTAACAAAATGAGATAAAACTCACTTAACAGATTTCTCACATAGCAACATAAATTCTGGTCTCAATTGTCACAAGTCGACAACTACCTGTACTTAGATTTATTACATATATTTTTATTTAATGCCAGAGTTTGGAAATGCTATCTGAAAGTAAAAATTCTTAGCTTATGTGACAAATTTCTATGATAAGGTAGTGGGAGCTATGGCAGTACGGAAATAATTTTGACTATGCGGTCATAATAGCATCAGGACTAAATTTTAACCTTGCACTATTGTACTTACCTATGTTGTTCATGCATTATTGTGCATTTTTTGGACAATTATCCTTGGAGATTTTATTGTAATCTTGAGGTGTATTAGTTTTGTGCTGCAAAAGTGAAGAAAAGAGTAACAAAGATGATTTAGAGGACTAAACCACATGAATAACTATTGCAGGAACTAGATATGTCTACTCTAATGAAGTGAAGGACTAGGGGTGACATGGTAGCAGTCCTCAAATATCTAAGGGGCTGCCACAAAGAAGAGAAGTGGACATTCAAACACACATGCTGTTATAAAGTAAACAGAAACTCAGTTTATCCAAAATAAAGCTGTGCACACGCACTTTAAACTGAGCAAATTAGCTCACACGCAGATAACAGTCCTTGAAAACTGTGCGAGACAAAAACAAACAGAGCAGATAAGAGCAGCTGTGAGAGCGTCACCGCCCAACCTCTTCAAGTGAGTCCATAAGATTTACTTAGCTGTGAAATCCCAAAAGTCTGTGAAAATCCAGAAACAAAGCAACCACGACGTATCCTTCTCCAAACGGATAAACTCCCACATGCGCTCTCTGCAACGCTGGTAATTTATCAGCAACCTCATTAGCCTAATGGCCTCAGCCACACGTGTTCTCCCTTATCTCCGACGATACCTGCGCAGTTGGTCCCTTCTAGCCATGAGCCTGCGCATTCTGGCATCTATCCACCAATCCTCCGAGTCCGATGACCCACTAATGAGGTCATTAACTAATGGGCTGGCTGCATCCATCTCTCTATCTGATTCTTCTTCTTCCCCAGCGTCTCACCTTGGCAAGGAATCCTCACTGTCAGAAGCTGATGGCAGTAAGACAAGTCTCTGGGAACCTGAGGACTCTCCTAAGCCAACATCCAAATTCCCTGTTGCAGGAGCTGGCCCAGAGCCAACCACAACTATTATTACTATTATTATTATTATTATTTATTAGACTTGTATGCCACCGTTCTCCAAAGTCTCGGGGTAGCTATTACTATATAACTACTATTACCGAAGCAGCAGATGCCCCCTCTCTGAAATATTCCAATGGAATGGCAAAGGCTATCGTCACAGTCTATCCTCCATACTAACCCACCCAGGCTTCATGCTCTGGGGAATCCAGAGCATCATACCATGGTCTTTCGAGACTGAAGGATGCCAATGCAACTTTATTTATTGAAACCTTAGTCTTAGGGAATACATCTGCGTCTCTTCTGAATTTCAGTCTCTTATATTTCCTCATGCAAAAATGGACAACGAAGGAAAATATCTCTGGAGTTTACAAAGTTTTTAAGTAATGTAAAGGTAGAATGAATGATGCATGTTAACTTTCACCAAGGATATTTATAATTCTTTATCCATCTCATTTTATCAATATTGTCATTATATTATGTGATGTTTTATTATTCATCTTCAACTAGTCAATTACATTTCAGCTATGTATTCCTGTAACTGACTGGAAATTTACCACCTTTGTGAATCTAAACCAGAGGATAAATGCAAAGTTGTTACATTACCATACTCTATTCTCTTTATTTCAGGAGAATTGCTAAGTCAGCCCAGGCCAGAGGGAGTAACTGAGATCATCTGTCCGAAGAATGGTAACGAGCGAGTGAATGTGGCTTTGGTTTATCCCCCTACTCCAACAGTGATCAGCCCTTGTTCCAAGTGACTGCTGGAAGTCGCCTGCCTTGGCCCCTATTATAAGGACACATCAAATGCCCCTTAAACCCTTGCTAAGCATTTTTGGAGATGTACCACTCAGAGATGGATCTAATTATTTATGGGGCCTGAATATCACAGCTTGGGAAATAAAGGTATAGTGGGGTTGCTTCTTTTGCAAATGGGAAACACTACAGTTAAATCAAAGGTGGGGAGGATCAGAGTTTTATGAGAGTAACTTGATTTTCTTTTTTTTTCTTTTTTGAAATTTATACTTTATGGTACACAGTGTAGTACTGTATTTCTATACTTCCTGTGCTTTGGATTCTATCAACAATTTATAATCTGAGCAAATATTGGCTGCCTGGGGAGTGAATTCTTTGAGAGGAATTCACAGTCACCTATGAATATGTTAGAAGTGTCAGAGGAAGCAATTCCTGTTTGTATATGTATCTAGAGAATATTCGTGTAAAAAAATTGCAGAACTAAGCAGATGCTTCCCAATATCTTTCAAAGCATATTTAACCAGTTTACGTTAGGAAATGGGTATCCAACAGGCCATACATAGCATCCCAATGTAACATTTACAGTTCCAACTATTTTCAGATATTGTACCTTGGCACCAAAATGTTTGATAGGAAATTGTTTGTTTTTCAAAAATAAGAATGAAAATGGAAGCAGGACATTTCCAGAAACTGAGAACCCTTCCTATTTCTGTTCTCAACCTCCCACGGTCCCCTAGAACAGTGTTTTTCAACCAGTGTGCTGCGGCACACTAGTGTGCCGTGAGACATGGTCAGGTGTGCCGCGAAGCTCAGAGAGAGAAAGAAAACAAGAGAGAGAGAAAGCAAGAGAGAGAGAAAGCAAGAGAGAGAGAGAGAGAAAGAAAGAGAGAAAGAAAACAAGAGAAAGAAAGGAAGAAAGAGAGAGAAAGAAAGCAAGAGAGAGAGAATGAAAGAAAGCAAGAGAGAGAGAAAGAGAACAAGAGAGAGAAAGAAAGCAAGAGAGAAAAAGAGAACAAGAGAGAGAGAAAGAGGGAGGGAAGGTGGGAGAGAGAAAGACATAGAGGGAGGTAGAGAGAGAAAGAGAGAAAGAGAGAGAAAGAAAGAGAAAGAAAACAAGAGAGAAAGAAAGGAAGAAAGAGAGAGAGACAAAGAAAGCAAGAGAGAAAGAAAGAGAAAGAAAACAAGAAAGAAAGAAAGAGAGAGAGACAAAGAAAGCAAGAGAGAGAGAAAGAAAGAAAGAGAAAGAAAGAAAGAGAGAGAGAAAGAGAGAGAGAGAAAGAGAGGGAGGGAAGGTGAGAGAGAGAAAGACATAGATGGAGGGAGGGAGGGAGAAAGAGAGGAAGCAAGAGAGGAAGGAAGGAAGACAGAAAGAGGGATGGAGAGAGAGAAAAAAGAAGGGAGAAAAAGGGAGGAAGAGAGAAATAGAGCGGAAGGGAGGAAGAGCGAGAAAAAAAAATTGTCCAAACTTTTTTTTAGCCCCCCCCCCCCAACTCAATGTGCCCCAGGATTTTGTAAATGTAAAAAATGTGCCATGGCTCAAAAAAGGTTGAAAATCACTGCCGTAGAACAATATAGGATGTTACTGCAACTATACCGTCGTTTTGTCAAATTTTCAAGGATTTTCACCATCCTTATTTTGGGCTATTTTGCTACTGTTTCCACTCTTAAATACCTGGAGGGGGAGAGAAGAGGGGGAATTAACAATCAAACTTGTTATTTCCAAGTCATCAACATGTCTTTCAAAGATTTCCTGCAGCCCCCAAGAGGCCATAGTCATTATTTATTTATTTTATTTATTACTTAGATTTGTATGCCGCCCCTCTCCGAAGACTCGGGGCGGCTCACAACATGTAAAAACAAATCATAAGCAATCAGACAAATTTAAAATATTTAAATATTTAAAAAACCCCAAATGCTAACAGTCACACACACAGACATACCATGCATAAATTAAACATGCCCAGGGGGAGATGTTTCAGTTCCCCCATGCCTGACGGCAAAGGTGGGTTTTCAGGAGTTTACGGAAGGCAGGAAGAGTAGGGGCAGTTCTAATCTCCGGGGGGAGTTGGTTCCAGAGGGCCGGTGCCGCCACAGAGAAGGCTCTTCCCCTGGGGCCCGCCAACCGACATTGTTTAGTTGACGGGACCCGGAGAAGGCCCACTCTGTGGGACCTAATCGGTCGCTGGGATTCGTGCGGCAGGAGGCGGTCTCGGAGATATTCTGGTCCGATGCCATGAAGGGCTTTAAAGGTCATAACCAACACTTTGAATTGTGACCGGAAATTGATCGGCAACCAATGCAGACTGCGGAGTGATGGTGAAACATGGGCATACCTAGGTAGGCCCATGACTGCTCTCGCAGCTGCATTTTGCACGATCTGAAGTTTCCGAACACTTTTCAAAGGTAGCCCCATGTAGAGAGCATTACAGTAGTCGAACCTCGAGGTGATGAGGGCATGAGTGACTGTGAGCAATGAGTCCCGGTCCAGATAGGGCCGCAACTGGTGCACCAGGCGAACCTGGGCAAACGCCCCCCTCGCCACAGCTGAAAGATGTTGTTCTAATGTGAGCTGTGGATCGAGGAGGACGCCCAAGTTGCGGACCCTCTCTGAGGGGGTCAATAATTCCCCCCCCAGGGTGATGGACGGACAGATGGGATTGTCCTTGGGAGGCAGAACCCACAGCCACTCCGTCTTATCCGGGTTGAGCTTGAGTCTGTTGACACCCATCCAGGCCCCAACAGCCTCCAGGCACCGGCACATCACTTCCACCGCTTCGTTGACTGGGCATGGGGTGGAGATGTAAAGCTGGGTATCATCCGCATATTGATGATACCTCACCCCATGTCCTTGGATGATCTCGCCCAGCGGTTTCATGTAGATGTTGAATAGCAGGGGGGAGAGGACCGACCCCTGAGGCACCCCACAAGGGAGAAACCTAGGAGTCGACCTCTGACCCCCCACTAACACCGACTGCGACCGGCCAGAGAGGTAGGAGGAGAACCACTGAAGGACAGTGCCTCCCACTCCCAACCCCTCCAGCCGGTGCAGAAGGATACCATGGTCGATGGTATCGAAAGCCGCTGAGAGGTCAAGGAGCACCAGGACAGAGGATAAACCCCTGTCCCGGGCCCGCCAGAGATCATCCATCAACGCGACCAAAGCGGTTTCCGTGCTGTAACCGGCCCTGAAACCCGACTGCTGGGGACCTAGATAATCGGCTTCTTCCAAGGACCGCTGGAGCTGGAGTGCCACCACCTTCTCGACAACCTTCCCCATAAAGGGAAGGTTGGAGACTGGACGATAGTTGTTAAGTACGGCTGGGTCCAGGGAGGGCTTCTTGAGGAGGGGGCGCACAAGCGCTTCTTTATAGAGTGATGGAAAAACTCCCCTCCCCAAGGAAGCGTTGGTAATCTCCTGGGCCCAGCTCCATTAATTTTGACTTCTGACTGAGCACTCAAACGTTTGCCTCCCCTGTCTCCACTTATGCTGCCATTTCTATAGTGAACCAATGCTTTTTAAGCCAAACATTAACTTCTAAAATTTTTCTCTACTATCTGGAACAAATCTGACTACCAATATGAACAAAGTTTTTGCGGATAAGTATTTTAGGTTGTCTTGTTGCTATAATTATTGTAAAACAAATATTGAATGTTTAAAATGGACTGTATATACCTGAAAGGATGACTTTTTAAGTACAGCGGTACCTCGGTTAACGGATGCCTTGGTTAGCGTACTTTTCAGATAACAACCAAAGATTTTGGCAAAAAATTGCTTCAAATACCAAACAAAAATTCGGATACCGGAAATTTTTTTTGGTTATTATTCGAAATGTTACACCCATTGGCCCTCACTCCCGCCCCCCTCTCCTTACCTCTTTACCCCTTACCCCCCCCATTGTCCCTCACCCCCCCCTCTCTTTACCTCTTGCCTCTTTGCCTTCGTCCCCTTGCCAGGGGAACAGCAAAGCGTCGCTTCGGATATGACAAGGCAGGCGCTGAGTCTGCTAGTCCCGGCGGCAGCTTTTCTTTGAGACACCAGCGGCAGCTGTGGCGACAGCTTTTCGGAACAGGGGCGGTGGGGGCCTGGGCATGGCTATTATTTATTTATTTATTTATTTATTTTATTTATTTATTAGATTTGTATGCCGCCCCTCTCCATAGACACGGGGCGGCTAACAACAATAATGAAACAATACGAACAAATCTAATATTTAAGTTAATTTTAAAAAACCCAATTCAAGAAACCAATCATACACACAGACATACTGTGCATAAATTTTATAAGCCTAGGGGGAGGGGATATCTCAATTCCCCCATGCCTGACAACAGAGGTGGGTTTTAAGGAGCTTACGAAAGGCAAGGAGGTGGGGGCAACTCTGATCTCTGGGGGAAGTTGGTTCCAGAGGGTCAGGGCCGCCACAGAGAAGGCTCTTCCCCTGGGTCCCACCAGACGGCATTGTTTAGTCGACGGGACCCGGAGAAGACCCACTCTGTGGGACCTAACCGGTCGCTGGGATTCGTGCAGCAGAAGACGGTCCTGGAGATATTCTGGTCCGGTGGCATGAAGGGCTTTATAGGTCATAACCAACACTTTGAATTGTGACCGGAAACTGATCGGCAACCAATGCAGACTGCGAAGTGTTGGTGTGACATGGGCATATTTGGGGAAGCCCATGATTGCTCTCGCAGCTTCATTCTGCACGATCTGAAGTTTCCGAACACTCTTCAAAGGTAGCCCCATGTAGAGAGCATTACAGTAGTCGAACCTCGAGGTGATGAGGGCATGAGTGACTGTGAGCAGTGAGTTCCGGTCCAAATAGGGCCGCAACTGGTGCACCATAATGTCCCCTGCGCTGCTGTTCCTCAAAAGGAAGCTGCCGGAGCCATTACGCTCATGCCCAGGCCTCCATCGCTGTCCCCTAAAAGAAGCCGCCGCAGCAGCCGGTGTCCTCAAAGAGAAGCTGCTGCCGGGACCAGCAAACTCAGCGCCTGCCTCATCATAGCCAAAGCAACGCTTTGCATTTTCCATCCCTGTTTCCTCCCAGGAGATTCCCAGAGAGGCCCCACGGAGGCTTCTCCCTGCCTTTTCTGGTTACAGTTTCGGAGACTCAGGTTCGTAAGTGGAAAATGGTTCTTGAGAAGAGGCAAAAAAAATCTTGAACACCCGATTCTTATCTAAAAAAGTTCATAAATAGAGGCATTATTAAGTAGAGGTACCACTGTATTTGAAACCATAAGCATTGTGAACCTTGATACTTCAGTTCTGCCTTCTTCTACATACAGGTGAACGAGAGCAGGTGTGCTGAAGGCTGTGCATTGGGGTGGACACAAATCCTGCAGTCTCCATTAATTTATTCTTTTCACCGATTGGGGTTAGACTGATACGTTCAGAAGAAACAGAAAGCTTCGTTATCCTGATCTACTGTTGAATCTGAATACCCTGCAGTATGAAGGCTCTCACAAGAAGAACCAAGACCATCGTTCGCTGAGAACACTATTGACCTGTGTTTTGCACTTGTTTGGACTCACGAATGTAAGCTTTTTCTCAATGTATGTACCATTAGATGTACATGAAGAAATATCTAATGAAAAGGAATTGTTGTTAACTTTGGTGGTTTCTGTGCAGGTAGGTGTTGAATTTATCACGGGCAGCTTCAGTTGGCATCTCCGGCAGGCAAAAAGCCTAGCATCTCTCCACTTCTTCCATAGTCTTTAGAAGCCAAGACAGACTGTCAGAATGGTGCTGGGGAATTCCATTATGTCTGTGGGATATCTTTTTAGTTCTCCTGTGTGTTTTCACCCCAATTATGCCATCTATTAAATCATAGCACTAGCTATTGCTTGTGCACAAGGATAGCAGTGCAGCAAGAAATAGAGGAAGCTTAAATATATACACATATACACCTGTCCCTCAGTTATTGCTGAGATAATCTCGGGCAGAACTATATAAATTTAATGGAGCCACACTTACCAAGTACCAATAACCAGAGGCGGGCTGCTAAGGTGGAACGGTGACGTGTGCTCGTGCCCGTGACTGAGTGCTAGCGGAGTCCAGCGCAATCCTGCTACTGCACCTGGGCAGGGAGCGAAATCGCGCACGGACACGCAGGGGCGCCGTAGCAGCCCACTTCTGCCAATGACCTTCCTTTTCACCCACAAGTACAGTCGTCATGGTGACATATAAATAAATTCACTACATCATGGACTATTCACTGAAGAAGAAAAAACTCTTGGATAAATTGTTATCAGGGGGTTCAAGTCAGATTTTGGAGTTCACCCAGCCTGAGTTAAGTGCTACTAGCTGACTTCCTTTGGCTTGAACCAAAACAGCTAGGTTTATTTTCATACAACTACGGCCAAATAACCTAATGTAACCTTGCAAATAAATTTACACAAGGTAAACATCTGCAAAATTGTTCCTGTTGCTTTTACAGAAACAGCCTAAAAAGGAAGAACTGGGAAAACACAGAATGCATTCTTTTTTTTTCCAGTTTATAAAAGCATCTTTCTGTTCGGCTATAAACAGGCTTGTTCCCCACAGAGATAGTTCAGCAGAATGGAGAGGTTTGAAGCCTCACTGTGCAGGGTAGTTACTTGGAAAGACAAACATAACATGGTAGCCTCATATATAACTTCATATGTAGTCCTCCAAACCTCTTCTTACTTGCCATATACTTTTAAGATGTGGTAACTTTGAAATGAAAAGTAGGTGAACTCCTTCCATCTCACTGGTTTTCATCTGAACTTCTCCCCATTGTCAACCAATGAAAAATTCTACTGTAGTTATGGGTCTTGTCCTGTCCTGCTGGGTACAGATTAGTACTTTGAAACAAAAGATGTGCCTGATGGCCCAAGATTTTCTTCATTTTTCTTAATTTGTATTGAAGGATATTAGCATGCCACAAGATACTACTATTATTTATTCAGACATCTTTAATTCGTATGTTTCCCCAAGTTTGTTATTTCTTGTCTTCAGTTTGTTTCTGCTAGCATTGCAATTCCTTTTGGATTGGTTGGAAGTTAATTTGAAATCTGATTTTACCAAATTGCTATGGGGATGGCAGGAAAAGCAGAGTAGAATCTAGTATGCCAGAATTATAACATTGCAGAATCTGGGATTAGCTTTGTATCGATTATAAATTCTAAAAGCTCTTTAAGTCCCTTTCAGGAAAGGCTCGTTTGATGTGAGCAGCTCTTTTTGGAAATGTTCTTCCTTTCCCTCCATCCCTCCCACTTTTTATCTTTTCAGTTTCTTGGATTTTGTCTGGCATTTCCTGAAAAAGCACTGGCAATTAAGGAGACATTCTTTTGGTCATTCGACTCTCTTCCTTTGTTTAGAACATCCATCTGTTCACGGTCAAATTTTTAAGGAGCCTGCTTGAATTAGCCTTAATATTAGCTCCGCTCTTAAAAGGTTGCTGAGCTAAGTGAAAATTCAGGAAATTCCTGTCACTGAGATAGCATCCAGCCTAATTCGAATATATTATCTGCTTCCTTTCATTTCCATTTAATTTTAGAATTCATTTTGCCAGCAGCAAGTAAAATTGTACAGCAGGCTAGACTGCTGGACTGAGTTTAAAATAAGAAATAATTAACATTATACTCCCCTCCCATTTACCTGGAGTCATACTCAGGTTGGCAACTGGCATCATCACAGAATCAAAATAAATTTGAAAAGAGCTGAATAGGCTTTTCATTCCGCATACTTATTCACAAATTGTTACTTGGGATTAGAGTGATGCACTAATGAGGTCTAGTTGGAAGCATCCTAAAAAAGCAATTACAAAACTCAAACAGAAGCAAGAGGTCATCCAAAGTAATATCATTTCCTCATTCCAGAGATCAGGTTGATTTCCCAATACAAGATTTAAGGAACAGCCAAGAAAATTCTGTCCTAGATGTATTTATGAAAAAGTTGATCTGTTTCAATAATACAAAAATCAACCGTGAATTGACGTTAGAGGCTTGTCAGTTGAAACAAGAGATTAAATTGCTAATTGTTGGCCACACTGAAATTGGCAAGCCCAAATGTTTACTATATTTTCTGGACCATAAGATGCAAATTAGCTCTAAAGGAGGAAAACAAGAAAAAAAAGATATTCCTCTGCTTCCCGGCATCCATCTGGCTAATGTCCTAGCAGCAAACACTCTGGTCAGCTTCAGCACATTATCGCAGCCCCAGCATGAGCCTCATCAGAGCTCCGTCCACCACCAGTCAGCTGCTGGGGAACACTAGAACCTCCGCTGCTGAGCAGCTGATTGGCAATTGGATTTGCCTCCTGGAATATTGTATGCGCTGCTGCTGCCACCCTTCACTACTGACTGCTGTGAATGGGTGGCAGTGATAGACAGTAGTGGCAGCAATCCCACCACCTAGAAGAGCTGTCCGGTGCTGCAACAGCTCCTCTCCCCTGCCTCAATATTTGCTCTATAAGACGCACAGACATTTCCACCCACTTTGAGTTAGGGAGGGGAAGTACATCTTATAGCCAGAAAAATACGGTAACTTGATTTGTTTTCCTCAAATGATTGGATACGTTTGTTTTTCCAACAGTTACATTTGTTCACTGGTTTTATAAATAGCCACAGAATGAATACACTGGGTTTGGGACATACATGAAGAATACTATTATTATTATTATTATTATTCATACTGCATAGCCAACTTTACAAAGTTCGAAGTCCATTCTAGTTAGTAAATAAGCACCAACAAATCATCAGAATTGTAGCTGTCTGTTTGATAATTTGATTCCACATTTATAAACAACAGGTATGAAAGTTCTCAGTATTTTTAGCTTCCGTAAGCAAAAAAAACTATTTCAAGGTGTATAGGAATAGCCTCAAAAGACATTAACTTATGTTAACCTAGATATACAGTATCTGGCAAACAAGATAAATCTTATTTAAACAAGGAGAAAAGACTACTGAGCTTTTCTTTCTATTGTCCCATCATCAAGCTGATGTATTGCCCCTGCTCATTATCGTAACTATTATATTGAAACGGTATGCATATTGGGATAAGAAGAATACTGGAAACTGATTGTTGGCTTTTGAAAGGAGGTTTCAGTTCAGGGCAGGAGATCACAGGCTGCAGGTATCTTTAAGACTCTAAAACTGTCCCACTTATTTTCCCTTTCTCCCCCACCAACCCCCTGAAAAGTTTGCCCTGATTCTCATTCTGATGTTGTTTGAAAGGAAATATAGTTGTCACGTCCATTTTTATGGCTAGACTATCCAGTTTGTCTCAGTTTCCCCTTACCTATTGACAGGCCACCTGGATTGAAAGGGGAAGAGGAAATTTCCTAATAACCTGTGTTCTGTCGGGCTCTCTGGTAGAATCCTCCCAAAAATTCACAGGTACAAATTTCAGACAAACACGCGTTTGAAAATTCAAAACAATGTTCTTTATAATGAAAATTCACTTAAACCAAGCCCTCTTTTGGTATAGCCAAGAGCACTCGTCTCCAAACAAACTGGTAATTTGTACAAGTCCCTTATCAGTTCTGTGATACTTAGCTTGCAGCTGTGAGGCAATTCACAGTCCTTCTTTCACAAAGTGAAACACACTTTGCTCTGGTTTGGTTTCAAAGCGAGGAAAAATCAGCACACAAAAAGTCAAAGTCAGTAAAGCAGTCACGAAACACAACGATCAGATAATCCTCCACAATGGCCAAACCCACAGGCTGCTATTTATAGCAGCCTCACTAATTACCACAGCCCCACCCAACTACAGGTGGCCTCATTTTCTTTGATAATAATCTCTCAGTTGTTGTTGCCTATGCATCGCTCTCCGCATGCGTGGCTGTATCATTAACTCTTGTTCTGAATCCAAGGAGGAGCTAGATAATTGATCTCCTTCTGAGCTGTCTGCCACAGTCTCCTCCTCCCTGTCACTCATGGCTTCTTGGTCAGAGGAGCCTTCATCAGATTCCACCGGGGGGGGGGCAAAACAGGCCTGCAGCATGTGGATGTCTCCCCCACATCCACAGTCCTTGGGGCAGGAGCAGGGCCAGAGCTAACCACAACAACCTGTAGCCACTATTCAAACATTTGCAGAGTACCAAGTTGGAAATGGCTCTTTTAACACTGAATAGAGTGAAAAGGCACCTGAGACCTTTCTTCTATTATGATATCTGTCTACCATCTGCTGGCTGATGGTTAAGATTAACATGGCATCGCTAGAAAATCATCAGGCCACAGGTAGATGTAATATACTGTATTGTCTCTCACAAATTGAAAATACTACAGTATAATGAAAAACTACTAGGTCCAGAGTTTCCCATCCTTTTTGGAGTTGGAATCCACCCATCTTAAAGTTGCCATGGTGAAGAAACAATGTCTTGGTCTAATACTGAAATGAGCAAAAAAAGGAGAATTGTAGGCAACAGCATTTATTTAATCATTGTTTACCCCATCTTAAATCTTCAAGATAACAAAACTAGAATTGGTCTTTGCCTTGGCATCAGATCAGATCAGATTAAAACAGGGTGACTTGGGGTGGGGTTTTTTAAGTTGCTTGAGTCAGGGCAGGTGTGTCTGACTTGCTTCCTATGTCTCAATTCCTGTTAAGGATTGTGTTATAAGATGGAGGGGGGCTCACGGAATATTGTATAGCACATCTAAAATTGAAAAACAAGTAAA
This sequence comes from Erythrolamprus reginae, assembly GCF_031021105.1. Classification (NCBI taxonomy): domain Eukaryota; kingdom Metazoa; phylum Chordata; class Lepidosauria; order Squamata; family Dipsadidae; genus Erythrolamprus; species Erythrolamprus reginae. The sequence continues at coordinate 227,208,136 of NC_091951.1, read as the reverse complement.
AATCTTTCTCAAGCAAAGTGAAATTTAGAGGTGTTATTCCCCTTACAGCTTGGTGGGGATAAGGCATCCTGCCTTTAGGAATGAACAGGTCCATCTTCAAACCAGAGACCTTGAAATTGGTCATCTCAACCACAGCTCTTTGGACAGGAAGAAAGGAAATGGGCTGATACATGTCCTTCTGTAGTTGCAATTTTTCAGTGCTGTGTGTAGCAATGCTTCTTGTGAATAATTAACTGATTATGATTTTTTTTATAAAAGCTCAGTCTTCCATCAATTTATTTATCTTATTCCTTTTCTCAGACCTTCAGTTTGCTTTTAGAATCTGTTTCCAGTTCTCATTTTGTGTAAAAGCAATTTTCAATATTACTAGAGTGTTTTTCCCCTTTGCTTAATTCTATCTCATTCCTTTATTCCTCCAGTAACAATATTGGAGTTGTAATTTTATAATTGCCTAAATGTCTGGAAATAATGTACTTTTCTTCCAATGGAAGAGAATATCCATAGTTTTCACTTGTTTCACTTACTCTGTCAAGAAGAGGTAGTTTTTCTTTACATCTTCTTAAAGAAAAAGGAAAGAAACTTTGTCAAATGTTTCTGGTCCTATCTACTCCGATGTACAGCGAAAACAGACACACACACACACCCATTTAATCTTCTGCTGTGGGAAAAACCCAGGTAGTCTTACAATTTCCATAAATGCTTCTGGGTAACCAACTCTTGAGCTCTACCCTTGGGTAAGTGCTTTCTCCAGGATGAGCAATCACTTAGGCAGCTTCACCTGTATGTTTATTTCATGATTTGGCTGTGAGCTTTGAGAGGATAGGATCATTAATTTTGGAAGTGAACAAAAGGACCCTTGGGTCAAAGGTAACGTTCCTGGGAAGGAGGTTCTGCTGTTTCTGGCTCTACCGGTGATGATGTGGATCAGATTTTCACCCTTTGCAAGTGGTCTTCTCCAGCTTGCTTTATCCCCCTGCTCTCTGCTTTCCAGGACTTCAAGGCTGTTTCTCTGAGAAGCTATTTCTGAAAGCTATACTGAAGGCATCTGTGGATGCTGCAAGGTCCCTGATGAAGACGATGTCTTCAGAGGGGCTAAGAGCAACCCAGCCGTGTGGGATCACTCACGAACGCGAATCCTAGAAAGAAGACTTGGACACATTTTCTCTCTGGGTGAAGTGACACAGTATAGAGTTGTGTACTTCTTTTTATTTGGGAGCATAAGCAAATGGGTAAACATACATGTCAAGTGAGACATATCTTTGAGTCCTTCCTTTTCCAAGATATCACAAACCAATTTCCTAGAATCACTTTTCCTTTGAGCAAATGTTTCTCACACCTAATTTCTCTGAAGCCTTCTGCCTTATCACAATCAATCTCCTTTCCTGTGTTGCTTCAGGCAATGTAAATTTCCCCCCTTTGATCGCATAACGTCCTGTCTGGGGTGATGTAAACTTGTTTATCAGTGAGATGTTTATTGAGCCCTTTATGGTCAGTTGTTTCCCTGTTATAATTCACCAGAAGTGCAGACTTAAGCAAGTTAGTATCGTCCTATCCTGGCTATAATAGAATCAGGGTAAGCAGAGCATTTTTATGCTAGAGGTCCAGATATATATAATATGATATACAGTGGTACCTCAAGATACGAACCCCTCGTCTTACGAACAACTCGTGATACGAACCCGGGGTTCAGAAAAAATGTGCCTCTTCTTACGAATGTTTTTCGAGTTACGAACACCAAACCCGAACTTCCGGGTTCAGCGTTCGGAGGCTCCTGGGAAGCCGCGCGGCTATTTTAAAAGGTGACAGCCGGGCTGGGGGGCTTCCCCGCAACCTCCCGAACCCTAAACTTTTGCTGAACTTCTGGGTTCGGGGTTCGGGGGGGTGCTGGGAAGCCCCCCAGCCCGGCGGCCACCTTTTAAAACAGCCTTCTGCCGGCCACGGGCGAGGGTGCCTCCTGCGGCGGAGACATTTGGGGTTTTGGCTGGGGGTAAGGCAGGAGTTCCGGCACTTCGCCTGCCCTCCCAGCCAAAAGGCAAAGCCGTGCAGCTCCACAGCCGCCGAAGGAGGCTTAACCCCGCCCCTCTGTCCCACCCATCGTCTGTGGTCGGCAGAAGAGCGGGGGCAGGCAGGAGACAGTTCTTCGGCGGCTGCGGAGCTGCGCGGCTTTGCCTTTTGGCTGGGAGGCAGGTGAAGCGCTGGACCGCCTGCCTTTCCCCCAGCCACATTCGCCTTCCTCCACCACCAGCGGCATCCAGCTGGGCGGCGGCACGGAGGCTGGAGGCGGCGCCTGCTGCTTGCTCTCCTGGGGGCCCCTGCAAAGATCACCTTCAGGAGCTTCCCAGCCAGGTCCCTTCCACAGGGCGGTGGCTGTGGCTCCCCCCAGTTCTCCCACAGACCTCTTCCACGCACCCCCGCCGCCACCAGCCTCCGCGCCGCCGCCCGGCTGTCATTTTGTAGAGAAGCGAGAAGAGGAGGAGGAGCTGGATGCTGGTGGTGGCGGAGGAAGGCGAATGCGGCTTGGAGGCTGGGAGGGGGGGCGGAATATGGGAGGAGAGAGGCAGCCTCCATGCTTTTCTTTCGGCGGAGCGAGAAGAGGAGGAGCTGGATGCTGGTAGTGGCGGAGGAAGGCGAATGCGGCTTGGAAGCTGGGAGGGGGGCGGAATATGGGAGGAGAGAGGCAGCCTCCATGCTTTTCTTTCGGCGGAGCGAGAAGCAGAGGAGGAGCTGGATGCTGGTGGTGGCGGACGAAGGCGAATGCGGCTTGGAGGCTGGGAGGGGGGCGGAACGTCTTTGGCCACTTAGCTCCTCCGCCGAAAGAAAAGCCGAAAGAAAAGCATGGAGGCTGCCTCTCTCCTCCCATATTCCGCCCCCCTCCCAGCCTTCAAGCCGCATTCGCCTTCCTCCGCCACCACCAGCATCCAGCTCCTCCTCTGTTTCTCGCTCCGCCGAAAGAAAAGCATGGAGGCTGCCTCTCTCCTCCCATATTCCGCCCCCCTCCCAGCTTCCAGGCCACCGCCCGGCTGTCATTTTGTAGAGAAGCGAGAAGCGGAGGAAGAGCTGGATGCTGGTGGTGGCGGAGGAAGGCCCCTTAGCTCCTCCGCCGAAAGAAAAGCATGGAGGCTGCCTCCTCCCATATTCCGCCCCACTCCCAGCTTCCAGGCCGCCGCCCGGCTGTCATTTTTTAGAGAAGCGAGAAGCGGAGGAAGAGCTGGATGCTGGTGGTGGCGGAAGAAGGTGAATGCGGCTTGGAGGCCGGGAGGGGGGCGGAACATCTTTGGCCACTTAGCTCCTCCGCCGAAAGAAAAGCATGGAGGCTGCCTCTCTCCTCCCATATTCCACCCCCCTCCCAGCTTCCAGGCCGCTGCCCGGCTGTCATTTTGTAGAGAAGCGAGAAGCGGAGGAAGAGCTGTCATTTTGTAGAGAAGCGAGAAGCGGAGGAAGAGCTGGATGCTGGTGGTGGCGGAGGAAGGCGAATGCGGATTGGAGGGGGCGGAATGCGGGAGGAGAGAGGCAGCCTCCACGCTTTCCTTTCGGAGGAAGAGCTAAGTGGCCAGAGAAAGGGATCAATGTAAAAGCGCCGCTGGGCTGGGAACGTCTTTGGCCAATTAGCCAAAGAAAGAAAAGCGTGGACGCTGCCTCCCTCCTTCTCACGTATTCCGTCCCCCTCCTAGTTTCCAGGCCGCCGCCAGGCTGTCATTTTGTAGAGAAGGGAGAAGCGGAGGAAGAGCTGGATGCTGGTGGTGGCGGAGGAAGGCGAATGCGGCCCGGAGCCTCCCGAACCCCAAACTTTTGCCGAACTTCCGGGTTCGGGGTTCGGGAGGCTGCTGGGAAGCCCCCCCGCCCAGCTGTCACCTTTTAAAACAGCCCCCGGGCTGTTTTAAAAGGTGACAGCCGGGCGGCAGCGGTTTTTTGCGGGGGTTTTTTTGTTGCATGGATTAATTGACTTTACATTGTTTCCTATGGGAAACAATGTTTCATTTTACGAACCTTTCGTGTTACGAACCTCCCCCTGGAACCAATTAGGTTCGTATCTTGAGGTACCACTGTATTCCTATTCTAACATTCATGCTATACTGCAACAGGCATCTGCAATCTTGGACAGGAAAAGATAGAAAATGACATTTTGCCAGGTTGTAAACAAGAGTCCTCAGCTGAGTGCTAACTAAAGGCTACTTGAAGTGCACACCAAACTAATATCCACATGCTTCCTTAGCATCCCGAATGTCTAGGCAAGAGTGTGCTTGTTTCACAGTGCTAATCTGGATGCAGACATCTGAGGGGAGCTGTCACCCTCAGATAATTAATCCCCCTCTCTCGACTTCCAATATGGAGAACTTTTAAAGAAAAGATTCATGGTATACTTTCAGGGGAAATGGGAAACCATTTTGAGATGAAGATTTCCTGATGCTTGCTAAAGCCATTCCATTTTACAAAACCCTCACTCCATTTTTCTCCTCTTTTACTCTGACAAAACAGTCGACCAATCCCTAGATAATTCCAAGGTCAGATAATCCTTTCCCTCAGATCTGCCATGATCATCTTTCATCAAGGTCATGAAAGTTTATTGATTGATAACAAGCAACCCTTCACAATTGACCACTATGACAAATCTCTACACCCCATTTTGCAGGCTTCACAATAACACTGGCAGATGTCATCACTGTGTCCCTTATTTGGGGAACAATAATAAAAAAGGAAACAGTAACATCGAAAGTATCCTGATCACCCACAAAGTGAAATTATATTGAGTAGTTCTCAGCTACCTTGGTCCATTCCATGGTCCCAATGGCTTACCTAGTATAAAATATATCAAAAGATTAGTTGTCCAAGACTTCATCAATGATTTCAGTGCAGACTAAACATATGAATTAAAATGTTCCCTACAATAGTGTGATTATTGCCAGTCTTTGTTCTGCCGGGGTGTCTCAACCACTGGTAATTACAGGGTAATTAGTCTAGAAAGACACACATCACATGATAGAAGGAAAACCCAAGTCTTTATCAACAGAAAAACAGAAACAGCTCCCTTTTTAAATGTCAAAGGGATTTTCTGGTACACGCAAGGCACAGGTTAAATGCAATCCAAATTCTCACCTAATAACGGGGAAATTGAATCCAATTCTAAAGTCCAGAAAGTCCACACACAATCTTGAACAGCAAAAACCATGATCTTGATGAAACTATGAATCAGATAAACTGACATGAGGCTAAAAACAGCAGGCTGCTCTTTTACCTGTAGCACTAATTACAGTAGCCCCATCCAACCACAGGTGGCCTCATTTATCTCCTGTAATAATCCTTCAGTTGTTGTCTCCTATGCACCACTCTACAATGTGTTATACATTCTTGTTCTGAATCCAGAGATAATAAGGATGATTGATCTCCTCCTGGGCTGTCTGCCAAACTCCCCTCTTCCAAGTCACCCCCACCTTCTTCTTCTTCCGAGGAAACTTCACTACCTGCCTCTGTCGGCAATAAAACCGGCCTATGACATGTTGATGTTTCCCCTGCATCCACCTCCAAATTCCTTAGGGCAGGAGCTGGGCCAGAGCCAACCACAACAGTCTTTAAAAAAAGACCCATTATTGGGAGATCAGTCACCATAAACGCTTGGGAATTTCACATAAACATTCACAGGAAAAGCACCTACAAATGCTTCACTTCATCACTTTATCTACTTTCTATTTAAGCCACAGAGCTAGTTGGAAAAGGTTGTGAGGATACTATTAAACATTCATAGAATCCAAAAAGAATGGGGGGGAAAGATCCTGGATTAGGGGATACACTATATTGCTCCCACATTGGAGCATTAAAGTAGATTCTACAAATGTCTCCAACTAGGAGAATGGTGTCCATGGACTTCTAGGAGACGTACAGGCAGTCCTCGACTTGCAACCATTCATTTACTGACTATTTGAAGTTACAATGGCATTAGGGGGAAAAGTGACTTAGGACCCGTTCCCACCGTTAACAACAGTTGCAGCATCCCAATAGTCAAAATTCAAGCGCTCGGTATTTATATTGGTTCCATTATCGTAGGGTCATTTGGTTACCATTTGCAACTTTCCCAACCACTTCTGACAAGCAACGTCAATGGGGGAAGCTAAATTCATTTAATGAGCATGTGATTCACTTAATAACTGCAGTGATTCATTTAACAAGCCTGCCAAAAGTTGTAAAGTAGAGCACAAATCACTTAACTATGTAAGTCATAAGTCGAGGACTACTTGCATTTATTATATACTATTAATCCATCCCATTGAAGATTACTCCAATTGGAGTGTTTGGTACAGTGTTTCCAGAACATCGGCTACTTCCCTTCATGCTACTATCAATCATTGTAGGGATGGGAGTGTCCAATTTGATGGCGCATTTTTAACATCATAGTAGTACGTTGTGAACTCCAGAGGGGGTTTTTTCCTGTTACATCCCAGACATGAATAAAACCCTGCCCTGCCTGCTAAACTAGAGTAGGAGAAATGCCAGCTAGGAATACATTGTAGAAAGAAAGCCTTCCAAATAAAATTTAATGTTCGATATTGTATTTTCTTCTTTTGAATTATTATAAGCAGTATTTTCCTGTCCCATTTTAGCCCAAATGATATGGGGATTGCATACGTTAGCATTTTGTTACCAGAGGGGTTGAAGACACCTAAGGATGGTTGGGTGGGCAATCAAATCACACTGGCAAATAGCGACAAAGAAAGCTTTAAAAACTATCATTTCAGTCTACTTACCTGAAATTTTCTCCTCTGATTTGTATAAAATGTATGCTTCACTTCATAACATTTATCACTCCTTTACATTTATGAGCATTAATAACTAAAAGTTGTAAAGGAACTTTCAGGTCCTTTACACCACCAGGTTTATCCAATTACTGGTCCAATTTTCTGCATCTTATGGATTTGTTAGGATTTTTTCCTGTTCTAGATAATGGGAGGCTCAAGTTCCAGATTTCCTGAAGAATGCTCCAGAATTGGAAATAAGCAGATAAGCTTACCCCCAACCCCAACTAAGACAGAGTGAATCGGACTACTTTCTTAAGGACTTTGCCTAATCCTAAACATAAAGAAAGAAATACATATTCTGAAAATAAAATAAATGAAAGCCCGGGTGGGGTCTTTGGGCCATTCATATTGTCTCAGTACAACCCACCTCATAGGGCTGTAACACAGGAGAAGGAGGGAGTGTTAATGTATGTTTGCTGCCTTGAATTACTTAACAAAGTAATAAAGGTAGGGTAAAACTCAAATACAGCGTTCCCTCGATTTTCGCGGGGGATGCGTTCCGAAACCACCCGCAAAAGTCGATTTTCCGCGAAGTAGAGATGCGGAAGTAAATACACTATTTTTGGCTATGAGCAGTGTCACAAGCCTTCCCTTAACACTTTAAACCCCTAAATTACAATTTCTCATTCCCTTCGCAAACATTTAGATTATTACTCACCATGTTTATTTATTAAAGTTTATTTTAAAAAATGTTTTTTAAAGGAAGACGGAAGTTTGGCAATGACATATGATGTCATCTGGCGGGAAAAACAGTGGTATAGAAGAAAAAACGCGAAGTATTTTTAAATTAATATTTTTGAAAAACCGTGGTATAGACGTTTCGCGAAGTTCGAACCCGCGAAAATCGAGGGAACACTGTAAAGTGAAAGCAATTGAAATGTCACTCTATCCAACTTTGAGAGATAAATTTTCGTGAAAACAGCTCAGTCTTGGTTCTCTCTGGATAATCACTGATCTGGAAGTTTGCAAAGCTACTGCATCTTAACTGCATTTTTTTTTAAAAAAGTTTGTAAAAGCCATCCTATGTGTTCATCTGACCTAGTTTTCTATTTTCTTAACTATGGTTAGAATTGTTTTTATAAATAAGGATACCCTACCATAGCTTAGTTCGGTATGCCTCCCAACATTTGGGGGACATAAATTGTCTTGCTATTCAGATGGACTATGTTTATGACAGTGTTGATTGGGGAATGTTTATGACTTGCTATTTGTATGTTTTTTAAAAAATTCCCTTCTTTAATTTTCACAAAGGAAGATACTAAATTTCTGTGACTGTGGTATGTTTTGGAAAGGGACATCAAATTAAAATTGGAAAGCATTTTCTATTCTGAAACAACATTTTCCTAGGAACAAATAAATTTAAGAAATTCCAGACTGAAATGGATATAAAGTAATATATTAACCTACAGGGAAAAAATGAACTATTCATCACTTTGATTCCCAGGATTGTTCCTGAGCAAACAGCATGGCTTGAAAAGCTTCTTAAGGAATTTATTCAGTGTGCAGTACTGTATAAAAGTTGCCACTGCAGGCACTGACAACAATCAATATTGCGGGCTCTTGTTTCTATTTTGTGAAAGAAGGATCATTGCGAAACTTCATTGCTGTTCATATTTGCCTTTTTTAAAATTATTATTCATTTTTATGGGCTTCTAGTTATTTATGCAGTCACAGAGTTAAGGTGAAATTGGGCTCAGCATGGCCACTGGGCTAGACAATAGCTGGGTTCTAGCATTATAAAAAACAAAACCCAACCCTACGTGTTGTCTTCACTCTTTCAATTTGTCCCCTATACAACAGATGTACATGCTTCATTGTTCACTTTCATAGTACAACCCCATCTAAACAAATCTGGGTATACCCTTATCTCTATACAAAGTAAAAAAAAAAAAAACAATTGAAAGAAACTATTTATTTATTTATTTATTCATTCATTCATTTGTCCAATACACAAATACATAGGAAGAAAAATAGACATGCAGTAATATATATAAGGGTAAAAGTGAACTTAGAGGAGAGGATATATGAAAAAAAGAGAATATACAGTATATGATAAGTGAGAGAAAGGAAAGACAATTGGACAGGGGACGAAAGGCACACCAGTGCACTTATGTACGCCCCTTATTGTAGATTTGAATAACAGTATAACAACACTATATGGAGACAAAGCAATGTAATAATAATAATAATTAATAATAATTTATTAGATTTGTATGCCGCCCCTCTCCGAAGACTCGGGGCAACTCACAACAAGCGATAAAGCAATATTGTACAGGCACAAATCTAATATTAAGAAAAAACTAAAAACCCTATCAATTTAAAAAACCAAACAACACATACATACCAAACATAAATTATAATAGGCCTGGGGGAAAGGTGTCTCAAATCCCCCATGCCTGGCGGTATAGATGAGTCTTAAGTAGTTTACGGAAGACAAGGAGGGTGGGAGCAGTTCTAATCTCCGGGGGGGGGGTTGATTCCAGAGGGCCGGGGCCGCCACAGAGAAGGTTCTTCCCCTGGGGCCCGCCAGACGACATTGTTTAGTTGACAGGACCCGGAGAAGGCCGACTCTGTGGGACCTTATCGGCCGCTGGGATTCGTGCCGTAGTAGGCGGTTCCGGAGGTATTCTGGTCCAATGCCATGTAGGGCTTTAAAGGTCATGACCAACACTTTGAATTGTGACCGGAAACTGATCGGCAGCCAATGCAGGCCACGGAGTGTTGTAGAAACGTGGGCGAATCTGGGAAGCCCCACGATGGCTCTCGCGGCTGCATTCTGCACGATGTAAGTCAGCAATTAGTTTGTAGCACATTCTTATAGTTAGTAGCAGTGATAAATCAGAAGTTTGAAAACAATATTAAAACTGCTAGGATAAAAGGACTGAGGAATAATAATGGTTAGCTTGAAATCAAAATTTTAGGTCTCAAAAAGTGTAGTTCAACTTTTTATTGGAAGAGACCATAAAAACTGGGCTCTTTATGTTCAGTATATTAAAATTAAGAGTTCCATAAACTCCCCCCCCCCCCTTGCCTAGAAACTGTAGGCTTGGTAATAAAGTTCTGCCATCTAAATGGTGATGTCAGGGCTGCCTCCATTCAATCCCTAGGAAAGAAAACCCCTTGGATACATAGATTTAAAGAAAAGGTATTTTTGCTAGGAAAGAACTGAACACAGCAGAAGTCAGGCAAGATCTCAAGCAAAAACGTGTGAAGAAGCAAATTGAAATAAAACCCCCATAGCTAGGCAACCAGGTTTCAGTCATCGGCCAGAAGATGTTTTGGGAAAGTCTCCAATTCAGATCTACTGTTGCTGCCTTCTGCAAACCAAAGCTAGAATTGGTCTTGAAGGTTCAAGCTGGCATCTGCAAAGCTTCATGAAAATTTTCCACCATGGCCTCCTGCAGGCTTTCCACCCCCAAGTGCCCATCAATGGCAGCTGGCAGCAATCTGGCAAGCAAGCAAAGATGCAGATTGACAGGTGATTGATGCATGTATTGTGGAAAACTACATTGTTCTTCAAAAAAGATTAGAGTTGGGTGGCTAATGTATTCAAATAAATGAATAAAACCAGGGTCCACTTTAAGCATTAATTTGTATAACACTGTTTCTGTTCAATCAATTACTCCTTACAATACTAACTTATATTTACATAGTTCAAATAAACGAAATGTGCATATATGTCACACCTGCCAGGTATATGTAAGTGTTTTGAAATAATAATATATATCAGCCTGAACTACAAGCTATAAGCTTGTAACATTTATTAAAATATTTTAAGCACAAAAACTATGAAGAAGCCTTCTGCTGTCCCATTGCTGAAAATAAATGTTAACTTTCTGTAAGATTTGCTTTTATAACTAATATCCCATGCAAAAATACTATTTAAAAGCATAAGTCTAAATATTGAGTTAAATTTATTTACAAAACTCTGAACAACCATTCACTTTTACGTTTAGGCTGAAGACAGATACACCTCATTTGGAAAGAGATTGAAAAAGTGTAGCAAATGTTGTATTAAGTCTGGTGTCATGAGTGATGTTTAAAGCCAGTTTGTGTACACAGGTGAAAGATTTAATAATGGTATATTTGATAACTATATAAAGCTTACCTGCAGAAGTAATTGTATTTTGGTCTAGGGTAAATTAGATGGAATATTTGCACAGATCGTATTTCTGAAGACTAAGGAATTAGAAGCATAAGTTAAATTAGCTTGCGCTTTTGAAATGTATCGTTTACCTTATACAGGATTGTGTAAAATTTGATCAGTCAATGTTAAACTGCCAAACCATGCTGGTCAATAGTGGCTTTGAGTTTTGTAATATACAGTATAAGATTTTCTGGCAGGTCCTAATCTCATTTTTGATACAATTCTGAGGAGGAGCTGTTTATTTATTTAGATTTGTATGCCGCTCCGAGTCCTTGGAGAGGGGCGGCATGCAAATCTATTATTATTATTATTATTATTATTATTATTATTATTATTATTATTATTATTATTATTATTATAGCTTGCTTCTGGCTAGCCGGACTTCATCCAGGGCTCAACAATCAAGATTTCTTTAGAAACTCAAACCTGAGCTAACAAACAACAGTGAAGGACAAAATTCAGTTCATTTGTTCTCACTGTAGATACAAGATGTCATGAGACCTTAGAAATAGGCAATAAACAAGCAAGTCAATAAATAAATAATGAAAATCAGCTACTCGGGGGAAAAACAGCCAATCAATGCAGCACTCTATTTATAGCAGAGTTTTAAATCTTTCAGCTTTTTCTTCTTGAGTTCATTTCTTGCCCTTGGAAGGGCGCTGCACTATGTTTTGAAAACAGTCCTGTCCGGTCTCAGATGCTACTTCCAGACTGGCCAGGTTTAATCCTCATACTGAAAGCCAAAATGAAGTTTGAGTCACTTGTGAAAGTTAATATTTACTAGAGCTTGGAAGGTTGTTCTTTCCCTGCCAGTGGACTTTGATCCTTATCTATTTTCTGGCTCAGCATCATTTGTTTACACAATTGTTGCAGTTTTAAAAAGTCTTTCTTGGCTCTGTAAGATGTTTTGATATAGATGGTGCAGTCTACTGGAGAACATTGGCTGGCCAAGTGTTTCAATAGGATCCTATTATCATTGCATCAATAACTGATTTCTGCCATTTGTTCCGAGAAGATCGTGAAATGCTGCCATGTGGAGGCCATTTCTTTGAAAATTGTTGGAAAATTGCCCTGTTATCCATTTCTTACAGGAAAAACTGTTTCCTGGTTATACATCACAATACTGCCAAAATAAATGTGTGCTTTTCTTTTAATTCCTCAAAAGGTCTTTTTTTTTCTTTAACCATCTTTAGGATTAGCCCCTGGAGGGTAGGCATAAAGATTATAAAATAATTGAGGGGTGGTTCATTTGAGGGCACTGGGATTAAATTATAGTTTTCTATAATTTAGTCATCTCCATTTTATGGTAGAGGTATTTATTTTTTACAAGAAAAAATAAAGTATCTTTAAAAAAAGAGACAAAGATGACAATAAAGATCATCTTAAACTTGAGTAATGTATGACTGTTTATTAAACTGAAAATAGTTAATTTGGTGTGCATTTTTTGACAATATACTTGAGTTTGGAAATTTTGAGATTTTTATCTAACACTTTTAATTATTTTATCTTCTATCTAAAAAAGTTAAAATAACATTCTCCATCTCTTCTAAACATCTTTTTATATGTTATGGTGAAAGATTAAACACACAGTATTAAGCAGTTTCTATACACGCCTGGGAGAAAGGACATAGCACTGGCTATGTCCTGGAAGAGGAAATTAAATTTTTCTAACATTTATGTAGAAACTATAACAGGTAATATCTGAAATTACAGAGTACATTTTGAAGAGGCAAATGTTTCACATTTCAAAAGATCACCATCTGAGAACAGCTGAATCATTGTGAGAAAAAATTGGTTGTCCATAGACTCAGCATTATTCTCTTTTCATTATGCTTGGAATCCAAATATCCCATTGCAGATAGCCTTACTAAGAATTTTCCAGAACCCATCACATATTGACTTCTCTGGCTTTTCTATGAGTGTTGCTTCCTGGAGACACCATTGTCTCAAAAGTTGCTTCAATCTGCAAGATGGGTGGGAAATTAATTTGATAGTAATAAATTGGAGACAGCAGAATAGAAGAGAAAGAACTAGAGAAGATAACAAAATACATAGCCTTGAACACAGAAAGACTATGGCAAAAGAAAGCAAAAGTAGTACTAATAGTAATAGGCACCTTGGGTGCAAACCCAAAACAACTAGAGCACCACTTGAACACCATGGGCATTGATAAAGGCACCACTGGTCATTTGCAAAAGGCAGCTTTACTTGGAACAGTTTACATCTTGCGACAATACTTATTTATGTATGTATGTATGTATAATATATGTATTTATCAGATTTGTATGCCGCCCCTCTCCGCAGACTCGGGGCGGCTAACAACAATAAAAAGACAATATAAACAAATCTAATATTAAAAATAATCTAAAAAAACCCCAATTTAAAGAACCAATCATACATACAAACATACCAAGTATAAATTGTATAAGCCTAGGGGGAAGGGAAAATTTCAATTCCCCCATGCCTGATGACAGAGGTGGGTTTTAAGGAGCTTACGAAAGGCAAGGAGGGTGGGGGCAACTCTGATATAAGGGGGGAGTTGGTTCCAGAGAGTCGGGGCCGCCACAGAGAAGGCTCTTCCCCTGGGTCCCGCCAGACGACATTGTTTAGTCGACGGGACCTGGAGAAGGCCAACTCTGTGAGACCTAACTGGTCGCTGGATTCGTGCGGCAGAAGGCGGTCCTGGAGATATTCTGGTCTGATGCCATGAAGGGCTTTATAGGTCATAACCGACAATTTCAATTGTGACCGGAAACCGATCGGCAACCAATGCAGACTGCGGAGTGTTGGAGTAACATGGGCAAATTTAGGAAAGCCCATGATTGCTCTCGCAGCTGCATTCTGCACGATCTGAAGTTTCCGAACACTTTTCAAAGGTAGCCCCATGTAGAGAGCGTTACAGTAGTTGAGCCTCGAGGTGATGAGGGCATGAGTGACTGTGAGCAGTGAGTCCCGGTCCAGGTAGGGTCGCAACTGGTGCACCAGGCGAACCTGGGCAAACGCCCCCCTCGCCACAGCCGAAAGATGTTTCTCTAATGTGAGCTGTGGATCGAGGAGGATACCCAACTTGCGGACCCTCTCTGAGGGGGTCAATAATTTCCCCCCCCCAGGGTTATAGACGGACAGATGGAATTGTCCTTGGGAGGCAGAACCCACAGCCACTCCATCTTATCCGGGTTGAGTTTGAGTCCTTTGGATGGTTCCCATTTTTGTGTGCTTGTAGGAAGGTAATGAGACCTTTGAAAAGTGTTCGGAAACTCCAGATCGTGCAGAATGCAGCTACTAGAACAATCATGGGCTTCCCCAAATATGCCCATGTTACACCAACACTCCGCAGTCTGCATTGGTTGCCAATCAGTTTCCGGTCACAATTCAAAGTGTTGGTTATGACCTATAAAGCCCTTCATGGCACCGGACCAGATTATCTCAGGGACCGCGTTCTGCTGTATGAATCCCTGTGACCAGTTAGGTCCAACAGAGTGGGTCTTCTCCAGGTCCCATCAACTAAACAATGTCGCCCCGACCCTCTGGAACCAACTCCTCCCAGAGATCAGAATTGCCCCCACCCTCTTTGCCTTTAGTAAGCTGCTTAAAACCCACTTCTGCCGCCAGGCATGGGGGAACTGAGATACTCTTTCCCCCTAGGCCTTTACAATTCTATGCATGATATGTCTGTATGTATGTTTGGTTTTTTATAATAATGGGTTTTTAACTGTTTTTAGTATTGGATTATTGTTATATACTGTTTTATTATTGCTGTTAGCCGCCCCAAGTCTCCGGAGAGGGGTGGCATACAAATCCAATCAATCAATCAATCAATCAATCAATCAATCAATCAATAAATAAATAGTCCTCTTTCGCCACATATTTGGGAGTTACCTATCATTTGACTACTTGGTGTTAATGTTGTTGTTAATTTTAACTTTTGAGTTTTTATTGTTATTTGGGAATTTTTCAGAGAATAAGATGCACTTTTTTCCTTCCTAAAAGAGCCTGATACTCTGAATGTAGCTTTTTTTGGGGGGGGGAGCTTTTCCCCCCCAGCCCTAAAGTGGTGCTAACGATCTTCCCAGATCTTTTTCATTGTTACTCTCCCTAAAGAAGGATTTTTCCAGCCCTAACTAGGGGATGAAATAATGTGCTAAAGCTGATCAGATCAAGGATGCTAGCCAGATGAATACCTGGTAGATGCAGATTTCCCCCCTTATTTTCCTCGCCCAAAACTAAGACGCATCTTATATTCCAGTGCATCTTATACTCTGAAAAATATGGTACATGTGGACTCCCAGAAGTCTGTTAAATGGGAGAGAGCAGATAGAAATCAAGAAGGAAAAGGAATCCTCAATCTGAGTATTGTATTGGCAGTTCTGTGTTAGCAAAAACGTCAGAAGAGAAGGATTTAGGGGTAGTGATTTCTGACAGTCTCAAAATGGGTGAACAGTGCAGTCAGGTGGTAGGGAAAGAAAGTAGAATGCTTGGCTGCATAGCTAGAGGTATAACAAGCAGGAAGAGGGAGATTATGATCCCCTTATATCCCCTGGTGAGACCACATTTGGAATACTATGTTCAGTTCTGGAGACCTCACCTACAAAAAGATATTGACAAAATTGAACGGGTCCAAAGACGGGCTACAAGAATGGTGTAAGGTCTTAAGTATAAAACGTATCAGGAAAGACTTAATGAACTCAATCTGTATAGTCTGGAGGACAGAAGGAAAAGGGGGGACATGATCAAAACATTTAAATATGTCAAAGGGTTAAATAAGGTTCAGGAGAGAAGTATTTTTAATAGGGAAGTGAACACAAGAACAAGGGGACACAATCTGAAGTTAGTTGGGGGAAAGATCAAAAGCAACGTGAGAAAATATTATTTTACTGAAAGAGTAGTAGATCCTTGGAACAAACTTCCAGCAGACGTGGTTGGTAAATCCACAGTAACTGAATTTAAACATGCCTGGGATAAATATACCGGTATATCCATTGTAAGATAAAATACAGGAAACAGTATAAGGGCAGACTAGATGGACCATGAGGTCTTTTGCTGCCGTCAGTCTTCTATGTTTCTTTGTTTCTAAGGAATCAGGGTTGAAGTTGGGACTAAAGAAAATGAAATATTTGGGATTTGGTTATTGAGTAATCCAGGAAAAATTGTGGAGGTTAATTATAGACAGATATGGAGGAGAATGTTAAAACAGATGAGGACCTGGAAAGAGAAAAGGTTAAGGAGATTGGCTAAAATAAGAACATTAAAAATGATGATAGTCCCCAAGATGATGTATCTGTTCCAGGTATTGCCAGGGGGTTTAAATGGGGAATGACTTAAGTAATGATTACATAAAACAAATACAGCATCATATGCACTGTTACCAGCAAACAGAGCAACTCTTAACCTAATGAAATAGACAATCTTGATACATGTGGCTAAATCCTCTGGAACCAACTCCCCCCAGAGATTAGGATTGCCCCCACCCTCCTTGCCTTTCGTAAACTTCTTAAAACCCACCTTTGCCATCAGGCATGGGGGAACTGAGACATCTCCCCTTGACTATGTAGTTTTATGTATGGTACTGTATGTTTGTGTGCATGCTTTTTATATAATGGGGGTTTTAGGTCTTTAATGTAAACTGTTATTTTAGCCTTCAAGATTAGATTTGTTTATTGTATATTGTTTTTATCACTGCTGCGAGCCACCCCGAGTCTGCGGAGAGGGGCTGCATGCAAATCTAATTAATAATAATAATAATAATAATAATAATAATAATAATAATAATAAAAATAAGTCTGCATCAAAGCCAGATTTACTTATGTAAAAGATTAAAATCTTCTCTTCCTGAACATGGCAACTGGCATTGTAAATAGTCTATGCTGAGATCAGCTTAATAAGGAAAAAAAAAGGAAACCTGCAATTCTAAATGCTTGAATATAAGGGTTTATTGTAATGTGTCTCTCTTGAAGGGGGTCTTCAGTGCCAGAGTGACCACAGATGTATACATGAGAAGTATCGGTGCGATGGGATACAACATTGCCCTGATGGCTCTGATGAACTTAACTGCTGGACGCCAACACCCCTCTGTGCTTTACGTTGTGATGGCAACACTGTGTGTATCCCGGAGAGTTGGCTATGTGATGGGAACACAGACTGCTTTGATGGGGACAGATGAAAAAAACTGTGGTAAGCCAGGGCAGGAAAGACAGACATCTAAGAAGGAACAACCGGTTTTTAGATTATTGGTTTTCTAGGCAGGTTGTAGCTGGAACAAATAGGAAATTCTTTGAAATACAATGTTCCCTTGATTTTCGCGGGTTCGAACTTTGCGAAATGTCTATACCACGGTTTTTCAAAAATATTAATTAAAAAATACTTTGCGGGTTTTTTCCCTATACCACGGTTTTTCCCGCCCGATGACTTCATATGTCATCACCAAACTTTCGTCTGCCTTTAATAAATATATTTTTTTTAATAAACTTTAATAAATAAACATGGTGAGTAATAATCTAAATGATTGTTAAGGGAATGGAAAATTGCAATTTAGGGGTTTAAAGTGTTAAGGGAAGGCTTGGGATACTGTTCATAGCCAAAAATAGTGTATTTACTTACGCATCTCTACTTCGCGGAAATTCAGCTTCCGCAGGTGGTCTTGGAACCCATCCTCCACGAAAATCGAGGGAACACTGTACATTTGAAGCTACTTGGCTAAATGATTAGGGGGTTGAGGCAAAGGCAACATAAATGCTAGCGATACCCATTTCTATTTCTCCTTGTCACTGAATGAGATGAAAACTTGTGGGGGCACTTCAGTGGCTGGAGGCAATCAAGCTTTGAGGTATAGGCTATTAGACATAGAGTCCCAACAAGGTGAGCAACTCTACCTAATAACTTCTTCACTAGATGAGGGCAATGGTCTCTATTTGGGATGCTTTGGAAAAAAGAAATCAACAGGAAGCTACACTTAGTCTGAAGTTTCACAGAGTTATGTTGGCTGTGTTATGTTTTTCTGAGCCAAATTTAAAGTGGTGACATTGACTTAAGTTGCCTAAATTTCTCAGGGCTCAGATTTCTGGAGAAACCCCTTTTCCCATATCAGGTTGTTAGTTACACGCAGTGAAGACAGCCTTTCCCATCTCATATTAACTCTTTTATTTTATTTTGGTGCCCTAGAGTAGTTTTTCCCAACTTTGGCAACTTGGAGATATCTGGACTTCAACTCCCAGAATTCCCCAGCCAGCATTCCCCAGCCAGCATTCCCCAGTCCTGGAGGCTGTTGGGACTAGTTTCCCACAATTTTTTTTTGGGGGGGGGGGGTGTTGTTATTTTTTGGCAAGATTTCAGAAGTGATTTGCCATTGCTTACATCCTAAGGCTGAGAGAGAGAGACCGACTGGCCCAAGGCCATCCAGCTTGATTCAAGCCTAAAGTGGGATTAGAACTGACACTCTCCTAGTTTCTAACCACACCATACACACCATCTCTACCAAATATTTTCCCTCAGCTACTTGGGGGAAGGGGCATAGCCTACAAAAGCAAAATAAGACATGACTTGGTTTGTCCTGCATGTGTTACGGAAGACTCCTCACCATGTTTAACAGCTGTCTGCTCTAAGATCACAGGCTGACTTGTGGAAACCACATTTGGAACTTAACAGAGGGCTTGGGGGAACCCTTAAGCAGGCCCCCCCCCAGTTCTAATAACTGTGACTCTTTTATGGCCGAGACCCGTGGCTTCCTAACTCTTGTTCTGCACTCATATAACTAGGAAAATGTGGTTTCCACAAGGTAGTCTATGATCTTAGAGCCTAGGGGTCAGGACCCCTTTGGGGGGGATCGGGGTCGAATGATCGTTTCACAGGGGTCGCCTAAGACCACGGGAAAAGACAAATTTCCCATGGTGTTAGGAACTAAAGTTTCTATTCTGGTGCCTTGGAACATATTTTTACAATCCGACCAATCAGGCGTTTACAGTGGGAGTGTCTCTCTGACCTTCCTGCCAATCAGCTTAAAGCTCTGTTGGGACAATTGGTGCTAGACTTATGGTTGGGGGTCACCACAACACGAGGAACTGTATTAAGGGGTCACGGCATTAGAAAGGTTGAGAACCACTGTCTTAGAGCAAGGCTAGGGTTAGAAGGGTTAGAGTTAGGCCTCTGACAGCAAAAAGGAGTTGGGGGCATAGTTCCCTCTAAGCTGAGCAGTGAGCAATCGCTCACTTAAAAATCATCATCAACTCAGAGTTTTCCAAACCTGCCCAGAAGCCGAGAGGGAAAGAGTGAGAGGGAAGGAGAGAGAGAGGAAGAAAGGAAGAGAGAGAAACAGATAGAAAAAAGAGAGGAAGGAAGAGAGAAAGAAAAAGAATGGGAGAAGGAAGAGAGAAAGAAAATCAAAATCTAGTTTGAAACTAGCTCAACTATTTAAGTGGCATTTTGATATTGATAAGAGTTGCCCTATTATGAGCTTCACTGTTATAGACACACAGTACAGTATTTATTTTGAAATTCTCTGAGGCAAAACAGGTGACTTTTTTGTTGTTTATTTGTTTGTTTGTTTGTTTGTTTATTCATTATTTCTGTGCCGCCCAGTCCCGAAGGGGACTGCCGCTCAGACACTATACTTTTCCGCCCACCCACCCACCCCAAAAAATTAGAAGGGACACTGTGTTCAGGTTCTTCTTAGTTCTATTTGTTTCTTGCTGCTTAAAAACAGATTTCTCGTGCATGCATTTGTCTGATAGTTTCCAATTAGTCTCTTCAGAAAGCTATAATGTAGGATAGAATTAAGGGGGGGGGGGGGAAATCACTTGTAAAAATGGAGATGAATACCATTATAATATCTATACAGCCCCCTGGACACCACGCCATGTTGCAGTTCTTATATACTGCTCAAAAAAATAAATGGAACACTTAAACAACACAATATAACTCCAAGTAAATCAAAACTTCTGTGAAATCAAACTGTCCACTTAGGAAGCAACACTCAGGGCCGCCATCAGGAATTTTGGGGGCCCCATACAGCCTAAGTGTCTGCCCCCCCCCCCCCCGGCCATTTTAAAACTACTGCCCCCCAAATCCCGTGCCATGCCACCATGGGCCACACACCCTGGGCAAGCCCTACCCGGCCCTCTGAGGTCAAACACTGCCCTGATGTGGCCCTCAATGAAATTGAGTTTGACACCCCTGGCCTAGAGGCTAAATCCTATGACCAAGGGCTAAGAGAACGAGTATGTTTAGCTCAATAATTAGAAAACTGAGGGGGAATATAATAGTAGTTTCCCAATCGTTAAGGGCTGCCACAGAGCAGATGGCATCTATTTATTCTCCATGCCACCTGAAGGTAGTACAAGAAGCAATGGGCAGAACCTCACCAAGAAGAAATGCAACCTGGAAATAAGGAAAAACTTGGGACTGGGCGGCATAGAAATAATAAATAAATAAATAAATAAATAAATAAATAAATAAATAAATAAATAAATAAATAAATAAACAAACAAACAAACAAACAAACAAACAAACAAACAAATAAACAAATAAATAAATAAATCCCTTCTTTATTTATTAAAAGAAATTAATAGAAACATAGAAGTCTGACGGCAGAAAAAGACCTCATGGTCCATCTAGTCTGCCCTTATACTATTTCCTGTATTTTATCTTAGGATGGATATATGTTTATCCCAGGCATGTTTAAATTCAGTTACTGTGGATTTACCAACCACCTCTGCTGGAAGTTTGTTCCAAGGATCTACTACTCTTTCAGTGAAATAATATTTTTCTCACGTTGCTTTTGATCTTTCCCCAACTAACTTCAGATTATGTCCCCTTGTTCTTGTGTTCACTTTCCTATTAAAACACTTCCCTCCTGGACCTTATTTAACCCTTTAACATATTTTAAATGTTTCGATCATGTCCCCCCCTTTCCCTTCTGTCCTCCAGACTATACAGATTGAGTTCATTAAGTCTTTCCTGATCCGTTTTATCCTTAAGACTTCCACCATTCTTGTAGCTTGTCTTTGGACTCGTTCAATTTTGTCAATAATATTTTAAAAAACCAAAATCCATTACTATTAAAACTAAAACAACCAGCAAAACTATTAATTAAAAACAGGTGAGGGCTGGGGTTTT